>NC_059394.1:20545050-20840050 GCF_905220565.1 Melitaea cinxia
TTGTGGGAAACCGGAGTGTCTGACGTGAACTTAGGAAGGCCTATGTCCAGCTGTGGACTGCAATAGGCTGAACTAACTGAGTGATATGAACAGTTATGATACCATTGATATTTTATTTTCTCGATTCACAACTTCGTTAAGGTTACAAAACTGGATGACAAAACTCCTAAGATGTATCTAGTCTTCAGAAAAAGGTAGACAATGAATGATGGATGCTGCTAAAGGCTCCCGCAGGGGTTTTGGTCGGTATTGCACCCCCAAGTGCTGAAGCCGACATACGGTCTAGGAATGCCTACCCGGGCATCTTGGATATCACCCTTAAATGGGTTCCCCTGCGAGACCAAAAAAAAATAAATAAAAAAAAGAAGTTCATAAAATAAATAGAGCATACAGATAAATCAAAATCATATCAATAATATCGCATTGAATAGCGTAATTCGTTTTGAAGCTCAATATACATTCAAATATCATTATTTGAATACAAAATCGGTCACATTACTAATTTTCATACACTAATTAGACCACAACTCATTTCGGCCGTTTTCAATTTATTTAATACGAATCGTATTCGATATCGGGCGATGCAGATTAACAATAAAGCCTATTATCGGCTCTCTGCAAACGTTGTTTTGCATATATTATTAGCCCCTTTAACCCCCCCCCCCCCCCCCCCCCCCCCTATAACTAGGGGGTATGAAAAAAAGATGTTGACCGATTCTCAGACCTACTAACACTGTGACACGAGAATTTTATATATCAGATATATGTAAGTACGCCATAAATCATAATTTTCGTACTAAATCGTAATTATATTTAATGGAAAGAACATTTTTCATTACAACTGAGTGCAGTAATTAACTTAAAATTCAATCTTTGTAATATAATTTAACAACCTCATTCATCAAAATAATTTGACAATCTGTGTTTCTATGAAGTTAAATTTTACAACTTATAAATAAAGAAAATAATACGTATAAAATAAAATTAGTATTCAAGGAAATATTCTTTTTTTAAGTAATTTAAACGGACAAGTTATAAATACAGGTCGATAAATGCTTTGCATAAACCTATAATACAAAACATTCTAAAATGATTTCTTAATCGTCAAATTAATCAGAAATCCAATCAATACGCAAATCAGTTTCTACAAAACATTGTCTTAATTGTTTTGACTGAAAGCGAACAAAATTTTGTATAATTCATTTCTTTGGATTTTAAAATTCCTCAGCGGACACTAATCAAAGTATTTTCATAGCATATTTGTGTGTTTTATTGGCAGCCCAATTGGGGAAGTTACTTGACTTTATAAAAGATCAAAGCTTAATAATACTGCTTTCCCGTGATGAGCAAGGTGACCAGAGCTCCTGGAGGGGTTGAAGGTAGCGTCGGTAGCACGCGTGCGACGTCTCTATTGTTGCTGGCGTCTATAAGCTATGATAATCGCTCACCATCATGAGAGACGTACGCTTGTTTGCCGACTTAGTTGTATACACACACACACACACACACACATCAGCCTATTGCAGTCCACTGCTGGACATAGGCCTTCACCACCATAGGAGTTCGCGCCAAAAATGGCGTGAACTCTTGTGTTTTGCCCATAGTCACCACTGTGGGCAAACGGGTTAGTGACCGCAGAGCTGGCTTTGTTGCACCGAAGACGCTGCTGCTCGTCTTCAGCTTCTGTATTACAAAGCCAGCAGTTGGATGGTTATCCCGCCATCGGTCGGCTTTTTAAGTCTCAATGTGGTAGTGGAACTGTGTTATCCCTTAGTCACCTCTTACGACACCAACAGGAAGAGAGGGGATGGCTATACTCTTTGCTGCCGTAACTACACAGCCTACCTAGTTGTATAAGTCTCTTGAGCTTTCTTGAGTTTATATAAGTCTTAAGTAATGTAATTAGTAGTTAAAATTTTATTTTAAATGTAAAAAAGATCTGTAAACGTCTCTACACAGGTTTGTCTTCAATCTGAATAAAAAGGACAAACGATAAGCTTAAAGCGGATACTATATTCATTTTGTATAAACATCAAATAAATATAAACTTAATTTGCAAAATAATATTTTATCTTACTAATATTAAAAATGCGAAAGTAACTTTGTCTGTCAGTTTGTCGCGCTTTCACGTCTAAACTACTGAACCGATTTAAATGAAATTTACTACACAGATAGACTAAAGAGTTAGAAAGAAGAAAGACATTAAAAGGTGGGGATGAAAAATTGTATAGAAGTATCGCCATTTTTAGAGCTAGAAGCTTAGAACTTTTTTTAGGCTGTTGATTTGATATAAATAAATATCAAACGCTTCAGCCTGTAATATCCCACTACTGGGCATAGGCCTCTTTCTCCATGTAGGAGAAGGATCAGAACTTAATCCACCACGCTGCTCCAATGCGGGTTGGCGGATATATTCCCTACTACGAGTAACGATCGCTATCAGGTGTACATGATAACAACCGGGACCGACGGCTTAACGTGCTCTCCGAGGTACGGTGGGGAGACCCACAAGGACTGTACGAACACCCAGACCACGGCAAACACCTGTATGGCCAATACAAATGCTTGTCATGTGCGGGGATCGAACCCGCAACCGCCAGCGCAACAGATACAATCCATGGCTGTAACCGTCAATATATCGACATCATCGGCGTCAAATATGACATAAATAAATAAATATGTCATTCAAAATTTACTATCCTTCCCTTACTCGTTCCCGTATCGTTACTCATAGTAGGAAATTTATCCGCTAACCCTCCTAGGGGCAGTGTGGTGGAATAAGCTCTAACCTAAGAAGCCTATGCCCAGCTGTGGGATGTTACAGGCTGAATCGTTGATAGGTTTTCGTTGTAGCAGGAATCGATATCTAAGATAATGTAACTTTCACACCACTTTCCAGAATGTTAGCCAAGCAAGTTGATGTTGGAAAAGAAGAAAGATCTACCAATTTCTTTCATGATAACATGTAAACGCTCATCACTTCCACCGCGGTATAAGCACGGAGAATGTACGCCGAGCCCGAGGCGGCCACAATTAGATTGTTCTCGAATGCCCCCGAGCCCGGCGCCGATGACAGAGACCACGTCGGAACCTCGTGTGAGCCTCTTATATACAGCCATTTACTTAACACTGTTTTACACATCATCATCATATACATGTACATCATTATTTCTTAAGAAAATTTGATTAATTTTCATAAGTCGTTTCTTGTTTATCTGACGGAAGATGTGAGGCCTTAATCAAATTTAAAATTACATTAACATGTTAAAAGGGAAAAATTATGTAATTAGTATTTAATGGATAACATTTCCCGTATCATGAAAAAAGTAATAGCAAAAAAAAGTGACGCTTTAGACCAATCGACTGAAGTAAAACTTTTCTAGCTCCATCTATACTCCCTCTCAATTTCCATTCGCCTCGTACGATCACAATTTTCGTAACGCTCTCGTCACGCATTCACCAGCTTACTCCCCGTAAATAAGTTTTACTAGAAAATATCAAAATCGTTTTAGCAATTTAACTGAGATCACAAACAATGTTAGCTTCACACGATAAAAAGCCTTAATACGATATATAATTAAAATAAAAAAAAATATATAAATTAACCTTTGCTCGGATCGAACATTCACAAGTATTTGATTGTGAATAATTCGCATAGCAAAGGATCCTATTCGAAATTATTGGAAACCACTTTCGAGCTCGCCTTTGAAAGCTGTTGTTCGAATGTCGGCATGGTTTAAGAGCAAGGCCTATCCCGTGTCACGGAAATGTCACCCCTAAGTACATGTACCATAGGAGTTATTATCCTAGATGCGTACAAATGAACGAGGCTCGTATATGTTAACGCGTGTTGCGAAGATTACATTAATTCCGAAGCATGTTCGAAGACGTGCAATACATTTATCGGTACTTAAAATTTAAATAGATTACTCGGAGTATTTTAGTATGCCGAGGCTGCGGATCCATTTTGCGGTTTTCAAACATAAATTATTTATAATTAAATGTATTTAATAAGTAAAGGAAATATTAAATTTGTATTAATCTAACTGAACTAATCTAACATAGTTCCGCTACCACCTTGGAACTTGAAAAGCCGACCGATGACGGGATGACCAACTGCTGGCTTTGAAATACACAGGCCGAAGACGGGCAGCAGCGTCTTCGGCGCGACAAAGCCAGTACGGTCACCAACCCGCTTGCCCAGCGTGGTGACTATGGGCAAAACACATGAGTTCACGTTATTTTTGGCGTAAACTTGTGGAGGCCTATGTCCAGCAGTGGACTGTATGGGCTGTAATGATTGATTGAATAAGTAAAGCAAATATTAAATTTGTATTAATCTAACTGAAGTGGGATATAGCGGGATATATCCTATTCAATTCCTGTGGTGAGTGAGGTGACCAGAGCTCCTGCGGGATTTGGGGTTGTTCTGGTATCGAAGGCCTCTATAGGCTACGGTAATCTCCTACCATCAGGTGAGCCGTACGCTTGTTTGCTGACCTAGTTGTATAAAAAAAGAATAATTATTACTGTTGAACTGTCTGTATAGGTGTTTCTTTGTCGCTTTGTCTATTATATGTTACCGCTTACCATCAGGTTGAGCGGTACGTTTGCTTGCCGACCTACTTGTATGAAAAAAATATACGTTTCGAGACAAAATGATCTTTTAAAATAAATTTGTGGTCTGCAAATTAATTTTCGGTAACAAGCACAGTGGTCATTAGTGGTAGGTTGCCTGGTGGTCACGTTTTTAATGCTGTGTGTTCGGACACCAGACTCACTCACATCCGAGGTCCGCTGATTCAAGATCATGATTCAGCCTGTAATATCCCACTACTGGACATAGGCCTCTTTTCCCATGTAGGAGAAAGATCAGAGCTTAATCCACCAAGTTGCTCCATTGCTGGTTGTCGAATACTATTAGTAATGATCACTATCAGGTGTACATGATAACAACAGGAACCGACACCTTAACGTGCTCTCTGAGGCACGGTGGGGAGACCCACAAGGACAGACAACCAGAGCGGATATAAATATTTGTATTAACGTAAATATCCACTCCGAGTGGGAATCAAACCCACGACCTCCAGTAATTATACGCCGCCGACACGGCACACGCACCATTACACCAGAGCGGCCGTTTATTCTAAAATTTCAATTACTTAATTTGGTCTAGATTCATTCTAAGCTTAAGATGGCATAAATCTTCATATCATAAATCTTTAGCTTTATGAAGGACTCGTAAATTAAGGCAATACTAATACAATCAGTTTGTCGACTAAAGGAATTTGATGATATATAAGTGCAAAATCATTCAAAATGTGAAGTTTCACTGATACACACACACATCGATACACTGGTCACATATTATTTATTTCATTTCAATCATTTTAATCAAATATTTAAATTAACAAAGGAAACTATTTACTATCAATTAAAAATTTTAAATACAAATCGCTCTGTTAATCTGTAATTTAAATTATTCATTAAATATGCTTTTGACTTAATCTACAGTTTATGTAACAGCATTAACATTGAATAATACTGACATTACCGATGCAAATGTAAACAGATTGGAGACAGTGTCTTGTCTTATATAAATATAGCGCATCGAAGTACATAAGGGGTATGTAACGAGAAGTTACAATCTGAATTTTGAATGATTTTGACTACCCCGATCTCACCGACTCATTAAAAAATGCGTTTTATTGTAATATTGGCAATATCTTGAACCGATTAATACTCTTCAGATACTAAATTTTTTAAAATGTTTATTATTTTTTAAAATGTGTGTAAAATGGGTGTTTGTGCAGTCCTTGTGGGTCTCCCCACCGTGCCTCGGAGAGCACGTTAAGCCGTCGGTCCCGGTTGTTAATGTGTACACCTGATAGCGATCGTTACTCATAGTAGGGAATATATCCGCCAACCCGCATTGGAGCAGCGTGGTGGATTCAGCTCTGATCCTTCTCCTACATGGGGAAAGAGGCCTATGCCCAGTAGTGGGATAGTACAGGCTGAAGCGAGATAAAAAATTTATCTATTTATTTATTCCATCATACATCTAACATTACAGGATATTATCCTAATGCGTTAGTGTCGTTGTCGTATTAAATACGTGTCATATGAAGATAAAAATACAAAAATTGACCTCACTTTCAATTCCATTATTTCATTTAACAAAACAAAACTAAGTTATTACTAAAATTCACAATACATACTCAAATTACATAATCTATATTAATATAATTGTGTTTGCTCGCAAACGAAAAAAAAAACCGACTTCAATTACATCGACAAGTAATACAACGTAAATCGACGAAAAAATAGTCAAGCAACTACGCGTTATTAAAGACTACTCAAAAAGTAGTTATCAGATCTCGATAAAATTTAAATGGGACCAATTGGCACACACCACCTTTCGATTAAAACAAAATTTGTCGAAATCGGTTTACCCGGTCAAAAGTTCTGATGTAACATACATAAAAAAAAAAAAAAAATACAGTCGAATTGAGAACCTCCTCCTTTTTTGGAAGTCGGTTAAAAAACTATAATAATTTCGTAAATTTAATAATTTTCAAAATGTTTCAAAATGTTTTAAAATAAAAACTTTAAATTTATTTTCATCAACATGCCCGATATATACGTGTAAAAATTCAATAAAGCTCCGTACAGAGTGTCGAATGTCCGTAATTTAGGTAATACGATTTGTACCCGAACGCTCGTCCGTGTCCAGAATTAGATTAAAAGTTCCCGCCTCTCTGGTACTTGAATTTTGATAAACAATTTAATAGTTGTTTTGTATTAGCAGTGCTGTAATATATGTATTAAAATTAGCTATAGTACATACAAAAGTGCTTATCCTTGTTTTATCCATAACTTTTTTTTTATGTTTACATAACTATTTTTATGCTATCTGTGATAATCTATAGAGAGAGAGAGGGTTCCACCATTGGCAAGAGGAAGGTTTACGGAACGGCTAAGATTTTGATGAGAGTTTCACTGGAAGTTTGCCGGGAAAACTTTGTGACACACTAATTTCAACGCGGGCGAAGCCGCGGGCACAGCTAGTATTTATTATAATTATCCGACAAATACGTTAAAACTCATTCTGAATTAGAAAAAAATCAATGATATTTTGTTACTTAATTTGCGTATTTTAACAAGCCTTTTGCTCGTAGTGCTTCATTGTGGAAACCATATTTCTAAACGTTTGAAACGTTTTCTAAACGTCAACTTCTTAAAATGTTTGACTAAATTAATCTTATATTAAATTTACGAGAAAATCAAAACTATATAATATTATTTTTCTTATTTTTATAATTGTTGAATGTATGAGAAGAAAACCTACAAATTTTTCATTATTAACACGTTGATCATATAAGCTGTACTACGATTACAATTTACTGGGACTTAATCGCAGAGATATCGCATGACAGAGGCGACGACCGGCGACGTAGTTCACAGCATAGAACATAATAATCGATAGAAGTTCTATATTTGGAGAACTGTCAACAACATCCGTGTGGCGTATGAAATTAAATTTTCATGCCTTTAAGCTGCTATTTTTTGTGCATATTGTTTTGAGCTGAAAACGATATGACTTACAGTCATCCATGAACATCCACTGAATGCTACCTAATTTGTTGATGTATGAACATTGTCACCTTAATTTCTATTAAAATATTAATCGTAAGGGTAACAGATGATACCTTTCCAGGACTTAATAAAACTAAAATTCCAGTAATATACTATATATCGACGACGCGGGTTCGAACCACGCATATGACAAACATTTGCATTGGCCCTACAGATGTTTGCTGTAGTCTGAGCGTTCATAATTGTGTATTGTGTGTGTTTTCCGACCCCAGACATAGGAGGAAATTCTACTGGGGGTCGTTGAATGTGAAACATATCATGTAATTTGCAGGACGAAATTTAAAGATTCCAAAATACTACTAGTGTGTGATAAGAAAGCGTACTATCCGCCAGATGGTGAATGGACATCGTAGCTTGTGCACACATGCGATGCTGGAAGTATTGTAAGTACGTTACTGACCCTACACCCAACCCTCACCAGGATCTTTGACTCCTTTACCACATGAACTAAACACTACTTAAAAGCTAGTCGCTAGCTAGCATTATTATTTTGCTCTAATCTCCCTTGTTAGAGTTTCTGAGTTAGTAAAATACTATGCCACTTTTAGCGCACTCCTTGCTCCGAGGCTAGCAATATTAATAACAGGCGCATGTAGTGACGCAGTTACCTGAGTCTGTTGCATCGACCCGATGCGTGCTTGCGTCATCATATGAAACCGTACTACTACTGAATATATTAAGGGGAATGATTTTAATTAAATTTTTAAATTTAATTTTGTGTAATAAAATTTATAACAACGCCGCGTCGGCGCAGCGGTCACACCCATGGATTGTACCTGTTGCGTTGGCGGTTGCGGGTTCGATCCCCGCACATGACAAACATTTGTATTGGCCATACAGGTGTTTGCCGTGGTCTGGGTGTTTCTGCAGTCGTAGTGGATCTCCCCACCGTGCCTCGGAAAGCACGTTAAGCCGTCGGTCCCGGTTGTTATCATATACACCTGATAGCGATCATTACTCATAGTAGGGAATATATCCGCCAACCCGCATTGGAGCAGCGTGGTGGATAAAGCTTGATCCTTCTTCTACATGGGGAAAGAGGCCTATGTCCAGTAGTGGGACATTACAGGCTGAAGCGATGAATAAAATTTATAATGTATTGAAATGTGCGTAGAATATTCTTCAATCCCATGTAAAACTAAAGCCTATTTTACATAATTCATAAAGAATCAGTGTTTTCTCTGCTGTAATTGGATTGTGTTTCTAAAACATAATTGCGCAATTTGGTTTTGCTAACATATAAGAAATGAAATTGAAGGATAAGTCAAATCATTCTCTTTTTGTGTATGTCTCCGACTGCATGTCGTGTACGATGTTGCATAAAATTTCGAAGGACTACCGCATTGATATTTTTAAATGTACAGTAGGTATATAATGTTTGATATTGTTTCGATTTATTTCACTGACTTTGTCTAATTATTGAATTTTTATCTTGCTCCAGCCTTTTCAGTTGATTTTCTTTTAGTTTTTCTTCACGGAGGCGGGTTTTTAGCTTTTACTTAATTATTATTTTTTTCATTAAATAATTAGCGTCCTAATAAGACATAGCTGTCCCATGTCGCATTATCTCGACGACTTCTGTACCATGTATTCAACGTTCAACTCTCATACGTACCTCATATTAAAATACATTTTATAAAGACCAACAGAATATTTTTTCATGACACATCCTAAATAAATATACAAGAACGTCTTCTGATCTTTCAACATTTATCAAATTTCCATTTAACTTCGTCATCCTCCAAGTATCTAACTTCAATATAACTTTGTGATAGTGAAGATCAAAGGTCGGCCAGTGGAGCAATTTCTACATTTTAATTCAGTTTCAAGCGACGACCGTCCGTCTACAACTAGTCCACTGGCTCTCAAACTCTGACACTATTACTCCCGGTTATAAGAACGTAGTAATATTATTTTTTCCCCTATTTTAGTTGAGATGAACTTTAAAATAATAACATTGAAATTTAAATAATTTTCTGCGTAAAAATAAAAATATAAAAAAATATAAAATAAAATTGAAAACTTTATACCAATATGAGATTTTTTATCTATTATACACCAAATTATTTGACAAAATATTTGTATGATCAATACTAATATTATAAAGCTGAAAAATTTGTTTGTTCATTTATTTAATACACTTAGAACTAGTTCGAGTTGAATAATTATTTTTGTATTGAATACACCATTTACCGTGCAAGGCCAAAAAGAAATATGAAGGTCTTAAATTAATGTCAAATGTATATTTTTCCTCAAGTTCAACTCGTGTAAAACCGCTGGACACGGCCAGTATGGAATATAACGTGAACAGTAAAGTTGATCAATAACAGTAGTTATGTAATCATTGTCTTACAAACAATAAAAATGGTATAGTCAACAAAATACCAGTTATTAAAAATATTTAATACTTAACAATTAAAATTAAATATTAATTTATTTAAGTAGACTTGATAGTCATTTTACAAATCTACTACAACATACACAAGTGATAATCTGATCATTTGGGTATGTTATATAAAAAGATTGAGTACCTCTGCACAAGCCCTTTTGCCAGTAATATCTCTTTATTTCGTTAACGTGTGGGCGGCAACTGCTTTTTGTTCATAAATATTTCGTAATCACGTTACTCGTATTCATTTTACTTACATTTATATATAAATACTTACACAATAAATTCATATAATGAATAAATTAAGTACACGACATTTTGTTTATTATAGACATAGTGTTTCTTTCTGGTGGTTGTCCATCCTGATGGATCTCCCCACCGTGCCTCGGAGAGGCACTATATTTTATTTTTATCGTCTTTCTTTTATATGAACAGACCAACTAAAAATACTAACAGATTTTCCCTAGTTGCTTCTATTTTAATGTATAATATTGAATTATATGTAATTTTGTTAGAGGTAAATAAATTAATTTACAATCAGTACCCAAAATTATTATTGACTCACTAGCTTTTGCCCGCGGATTCGCTCGTGCAGGAAACCTACCTAAGGAAGTACCTAAGGGTACCTAAGGGTAGGTACTATTTATTTTCTCAGTCTATGCTGAATGACAATGAAAATAAATATAGTTAATGTTAATGTTATAATGATGTTTTCAAAGTTTGAAAACTTATAATTACTTGTTTTTTTTATTGAACAAACAATTTAATTAATTTTATGTCATGTCCGCCGTCTAGACTTCGAAATAACTGCCATTTTTGCAATCAACGTCCCAAAAAACATAAATAACGACAACCATGTCGATTATTAGGTTTATTTATCCCATTTCACCCCCTAAGGAGTTGATTTTTGGAAAATCACGAAAGACGTATTTGCTTATTTACTTTTGGGAACACTCCTACGAAGTTTCGAATCGAAATGTCTATTCATTATTATTTCGCCATACAAATTTTGAACCACCATTTTACATTTTTAGGGGTTGAATTTCGAAATATCATTCCTTCTACCTCGGTTAATATTATTTTATTGGAAAATATTACAATAAATTTGTATTACATTGACTCACGCGAATAATCTCAAAGAGTATTTCTACATAATGTGTGTGTTTGCACAAAGCTCGTGTTACGTCGATCTGAATTTCGTCGGGCCTTTGACGAGTCAACTATTGAAAACTTTCAGAGTGAAATCAAGGGCTTAGTGGCCTTTAATGTTTTATATTAATAGTTCATATATCTAATATATAAAATTCTCGTGTCGCGGTGTTTGTAGTTAAACTCCTCCAAAACAGCTGGACCGATTCTCATGAAATTTTGTGTGCATATCGAGTAGGTCTGAGAATCGGCCAACATCTATTTTTCATACCCCTAAGTTATAGGAGGAGGGGGGTTAAGACGGTAATTAAAATATTATGAAATTTTGTGTGCATATCAAGTAGGTCTGAGAATCGGCCAACATCTATTTTTCACTGCCTTAAGTTATAGGGGGGGAGGTTAAGGTTAATAAAATATATGGCAAAACAACGTTTGCGGGGTCAGCTAGTATTAATATAATCTTGGAATTTAAAATTCATATAAAATATGAACTTCGAACCTTGTGTGCTTGACAAATATCCATAGATGCAACTGTGGCAATATATAGTTATAAAATGATATCAATAAATCACTATTTAACCAGTTGTAGAGAACGCTTTTTGACGGATAATGATATCCGTCAGAAACTTTTTTATTGTATTAACGAGATATTTCTATTTACACAAATAAATCTTCAATATACTATAAAACAGTAAGAATGTACAAAATATACAAATAATAATGTATCCCTAATCCCTAATAATATTATAAATGTGAATGTAAGTTTGTTTTTTACGTTTCCATACGAAAACTACTTCATCGATCATCGTGAGATTTTGTACACATAGTCTTGAAGGTATTAGAAGTAATTTAGAATACTTTTTATTTAAAAAAATCAATGCAAACGCAGCCTCGGGTCAAAGCTAGTAAGGAAATAAGAAAAATTTACAGTCGCCTTAATTACATCATACGATTAATAAATTTTGATATTTGTAACAGCGTAATATAGTTGTTGCAAATGGTCCAACAATCAGAGTGTGGGTCGACAAGCAGACATGAACTAATTTGTATATGGCTATTTACATTCGCTGATAATGAGCGAACTCCCGCAGCGCCAATCGCGGGCTACGCGGTTCAAAGCTTGCGCAATCTTTAATAATTTACCATTACTATTGATCATTAGTTTTTATATTTTTCTATTAAACTGTGTGTCAATAATAGATTATCAAAATTTACAGAATTGTTTTTTCGCTCAAGTTTTGTCCGAAGACAGCGAAAGAACGTGTTCAAAAAAACTGCACTTTTATATATTTGAACCGAGTAATTTTTATTAATTTCTTTTTAACTACTATTATCAAATTATTACTATATATTTATTTAATAGTATTCATACGATGGGAAAAAGAAAAGTAAGTTAAAGATGCATGGAAAATTACGTTACAAGCCTGTAATATCCCACTACTGGGCATAGGCCTCTTTCTCCATATTGGAGAAGGATCTATGATCCTATAAGCTATGGCTTAATCCACCACGCTGCACCAACACCCAGACCATGGCAAACACCAATGTATGGCCAATACAAATGTTTGTCATGTGCGGGGATCGAACCCGCAACCGCCAGCGCACCAGGTACAATTCATGGCTGTGACCGTTGCGCCAATTATTAAGATAAAATCAATAAGTCTAAACAAAGTGACTTAGTTAAAATATGTTCTTAACCATGCATATACAATACAATTACAAGAAACCTATGGACATAGTCCAGCGATTGCTCACAGTTAGTCAACTTATAACCAATCCGCCGCATCTTTTGTACCGTATAATTTTAAACACGTTCCAAATCCCTCTACAGAGTATAGAGTATTTTCCCAGTAACGGACGTGATCACGATCCAATAAATATTATAATATTGCTCTTTTAAATGTATTCGAAATAACATCAATACGCAATTGTGTTATTTCATTTTGTTTCTTATTTATTTTTAATTTAAATGTGTGTTTGAATGAAAATGTTATTTCGTCGATTGAATCGATGTTGATTAATGAAAAAAGCTCGTCAATCGTAACGTAAGTCTCGACTAATATTTACGATTTGAATCCGGACCAAAAAATTATTTGGTGTTCCGATTAAAGCAATTTTCTTGCAAATAAAAAATATTCGTTTTTTTAGGCCGTCTATGATTTATATGTAAAATTGAAAATAACCATGTTTGCCGTTGGTCGTTTCCTGTTCCCGATATTTAGGCACTTTAATAAGTGCAATGACATTCCTGTACTTATTAACAACTTAAAGTATGTTACCACGAAAATGATGAAAACATCTATACCTCTAAAACCTGTTAAAAAAACTAATTTTGGAACGAAGTTTCTTACGGTAGGCTTAAAATTTGGCTGGGCGACCGAACTGAAAAAAATGTGATACTAAAACTGTAAGAAAAATATATAACGGAAGTGACGTAATATGAGTCAACTGTAAGAAAAATATATAACGGAAGTGACGTAATATGAGTCACGCGACTGTATAGTATGACGTTTGTAAAACCAAAATATTACTAGTAAACTTTTTTTTTAAATTATGTATGTAATTTCAAAGTGTCGACAAAAATAAATAAAGACACATGTTTTTTTTTGTTTCACTTAATAGTTTGAATTATTATTATTATTTTGTTTGATTTATTTTATTTTACGGTAGTGTTGTGTTTCTGAATTGAGTAAGGTGACTAGAGGTCCTAGGATTGGGGGTATTGGGAAGATTGCGGTATTCACTCCTCGTACTAATTGTATATAAAAAGCAGCGCTCGTATAGCAAGCATTCTTTTAATTGTATAATAACTAACTATACAATTTATAAAACATTTTAAATTGAGCCGTAACCGTTTCCAGCTACCGAACAGTCTAACGAACTTAAAGCCCCACAATCTTTATAAGGTCGCTTCAAATAACTTCGCTCATACATAAAGATACGAAATTACGTCGCCGCGCCGCACTGGAGCGTACTAGACACTCACAATAAATGTATATACAACCTGTTTGTGTTTAATTTGATTTCATCTCATGTTTGTATCAGCTTGTAAGCTGATGACGAGTTGGGGCAGTGGTTACAGCAACTGGCTACTGTGGTAACGGTTGGGTTAAGTCCCCGCATATGGTCTCAGGATATGAGCCTTGTTTTGTGTGTATGATTAAGCAATTATTTATGAAAAACCTTGTAAATACAGAGAGGTGACAATTGGACAAAGATCTCCTCTTCCACAAAGAAGAAAAGTTGGAATTAATTTTACTACTCTGTTCCACTCCATGATAACAGATATACATATCTTTAAATTTATTTCAGAATGTTTGTTTTTCCCTAATATTTTCCTCAAAGTCGAATATTAACTAAGGTAGGGCACAGCAGGAATTTCCTGCTCAAAATACGGAGCAGCCCGACTGGGGTAGTACCTCGACCTTACAGAAGATCACAGCTAAACAATACTGTTTTCAAGCAGTATTGTGTTCCTGTTGGTGAGTAAGGTGACCAGAGCTCCTGGGGGGATTGGGGATTTGGTCGGCAACGTGTTTGCGATGCTTCTGGTGTTGCAGGCGTCTATAAGCTACGGTAATCGCCTACCATCAGGTGAGCCGTACGCTTGTTTGCCGACCTAGTGATATAAAAAAAAAAATATTAAGGAAAACATAATAAGTCGTAATAAAATAGATGGCGAGATGGTGCCGGCTTGGATTTGAATTCGTGACTATCTGTCGATTCCTATCTATACTAATATAATATACCTGAAAAGTTTGATTGTTTGTTTAAGCTTATCTCTGAAACTAATGGTTCGATTTGAAAAATTATTTTCGGTATCGAATAACCCATTTACCCCTCATATTTCCCCTCTAATTAACTTGTGTTAAACCGCGGGGCTTAACTAGGGCTCTATATATCACGCTGATCAACTTGACCTATCATCGTTTTTCATAAGTCACTGATTATATATTTGTTTCCGTTTATAAAATCATAACAAACACCCGTTCAACCCAACGCTGACCTTCATAAAACTTGGCTAACTCAATCCCTTTAGCTGTGCTGGGGATTACTCTTTTGTACCGATATAACTGCTCATAACTTAAGTCTCGTTACAGAAACGACAAAATTAGTTTTCATGTATGTATAGATTTCTTTCAGTGACAACTCAATTTTTATGACACACACAACAAGGAAATCACACACACACATACACACACACACACACGCTCGTCTGTATCTAAAGTAAGCAACTTAATGCTTGTGTTATAAGTAACAGGTGACTGTTATAGCTACACAGACTTCTTTTTAACAATTATTTATAAAATGTCTATACAAAATAAAAATAAATAAATTTCCCATCCAATTCTCCAATTCTCCATCAGCTATAAGCAAAATCTGTTGATATTCTGCGACTTATATAATCATTTACTGCGAAAAAAGAGGTGTATTGACTACTTAATTTCAGAATACACACTTGTTCAAAGCATTTTATTTATTCATCTCTGTCATCAAAATCAGTTTGACTTTCTTTCTTCTTCTTCTTCCGAGACTCTGGCTCCATCAGCTTTTTGCCTATAATTTTGCCAATGACAAGTGCTAAAAGTGAATCACAAAAGTCCGGAGACAGGATCCGGTTTTGACAGTACATTCGTGGGTTAAGCCGCGGCTAATTGACTATCCACTCTTTGGCCAATTATAGTTTTATATCATTGATTTCAATAAACTTAGCTAAGGCAACACAAAAAGAAGTTGGTATAGCACGTGTTATCTCCTAACAACTCGGGAATACCTCGCTTTCTTTGTTACAGTCTGACAAATAAAATTTACCTCGCAAAGTCATAATAATCATTACTATCCATGAAAAATTAAAATGAAATCCAAATAATATTAGTGTAGAATAATCCAATTCCACTCCAAAAGAATGCACTACAAATCACAGCTTTATGTATATCAGCAATTAATCAGATGTCCAATAATTTAGTTTCAACAGTAAATAAAGTCGAATTAACTGAATTATAGGGCAATCAACTTTTGCAGTCACCCGTTCATTTAGCCGTATGTACGGAGCTATGTACAGAGTACATAGATAATATGGGTGTGTGAGTGAGTTACGTCATCTCGTGTCATCGATCCGCCCCAACCAATTATTCACGTACGAGGCTGTGTTCTCCGATATTGTGACAATTATTTCGGTCAATTGTGGATATTAGTATATTCGACACTTATCTTCGTATGACTACTTATAAGCAATCTCTGGTGTAGTGTTAATGTATCTGGTATAAGTGTTTGTTGATGGTATTTGACATCCAAAGTAACTGTTGTGCTTTAAGTGTTACCTTGCAGCTCTTTTTTAAGGCTATCAGACTTCTTCGCAATCGTATGATTCGCAAATCAAAATATTTTTTCGAGTCGTGATGAAACTGTGAAGAAACTTGTATGTTTTGGAGTAAAAAATAAAATGTTTGTTTATCCGCCAACCCGCATTGGAGCAGCCTTGACAATTAGGCTCAAATCCATTTCCTACATGGAGAAAGAGGCCATTGTTTAAAATTGGGATGTGACATGTTCATACAAGACTATATATCACATAAGTAAACCCAAATAAAAAAATAAAAAAAAACAACGCAGCAGTACCTGTACAGTCAATATTATAAGCACAAAATATTGAAGAACATGAAACATTGCGTATTCTAAAATTTGAGTTCACTTTTTTCACCTATGTCCTGCATCATGGTAACCCTGCCTGTATGCATTTTAGGTTCTATACATCATAATATAACTGGAGCACGCAGGCTAGTGAAATGTGATATTGAACCCGATGTAGTAGGAGTTTATACCTTAAGGGAAGTAATAATATTCAGCTATTTCACGACGCAATTGTACAATGGTCACTGCTTTGGCTGTTGTTTTTGGCCACGGGCTCGATCTCTGCTCAAGACTAATATTAACAACCTATGCAGGTCATGAAATGTTTGCAGTTGTCTCCTTCAGTCTCCAACAGAGGGATAAATCCCACTGGGGGTCGTTGAATGTAATCGTGAATCAGTCTGTAGCATCCCACTGCTGGACATAGGCCTCTTTCTTCGTGTAGGAGAAGGGTTGGAGCTTAATCCACCACGCTGATCCACTGCGGATAATTAAATGTAAAGCGTTTATTTAATAATTATTAGAAGTGTTAAATTAAGGTGTATGTTGATATAACCCTTATTGATATTGTTATTGCGTTGTCAATTTTTTTTTTACAACTAGGTCGCCAAACAAGCGTACGACTCACCTGATGGTAAGCGATTACCGCAGCTTATAGATTCCTGTAACACCAGAAGCATCTCAAGTGTGTCGCTGATACTACCCCTTATTCCCCCTCAGGGGGATTTGGTCGCCTTACGTACCACAGAAACACAACATTGCTTGTAAACAGTCTTAATTAGCGGTGATCTTCTTTAAGGTAGAGGTACTTCTCTAGTTGGGCTGCTTTAGATTTTGAGCAGGATAATTATGGCCTGCTGTGCCGTATCTCAGTGAAATAGATTATATAAAGGCCTACAGAAGCAATACTAGTATTCGTCAATATAAATTCTATGTAAGCCAGGTAATTTGGATATTACGGTAGCATACCACTTCCGACAAAGGGAAGTTTGACTATCAATAAAAATTGGTCAAGTGGATGCGGGTCGCTTATTATGATGAGTTTAGATGCCAGCTAAGGATGGCCCTGTTTTTAAAGCTGAAAAGTGCCTAATACTAATGCAATTATGTAATTTTGACTTAATTCCAAGAGTTATGATGTCTGCAATTTCTGAACTAACAAATGAGCCTTCCTCTAACAAATGTTCATTGAACAGACTATAAACTAATTATTTTCTAAATATACGAAAAATGAAATCAGACAATGAGTCTATATTGTTGACTTCCTTTATCTAAAGGGAATATTCTTTAATTTCACGATAAAAAGTACCCAAAGCTTAAAATTAATGAACCTTCAATAAGTTTAATTCTTTTACTCATTAAAAATGTCTTCTAGATACAGACATTGTTCACACATGACCGTCAGTCAGAAATATGACACTGATTTAGTGCCTCGACTACATGACGCAGTGTTGTACTGCAACCTTTGACAAGCGGTGTGTGAAATTGCCGTTGCGTTAATAGGAATCATTCCGGTTCATCGGAGCATTATGCAAATTTGAGCTTTAAACACGTATGGATGCTCGTGACCCGGTCAGGGCTCGGTTTCACAGAACACTAGATTGGAAGTGGCATTGGACACATTCAGGGCACTTGATTTTTGTAACACTAGAAATAAATTGTAATCAATATTTAGTAATTGGTCACGTTGAGATGGTACGCAAAGACTCCGGTCTTAAGAAGAAATTATCTTATGCATGCATCAAGGAAATAATTGGAAAAAAATCAGCGTATTTTTATAAATATTATGGTTATTTACTTTTACCATCTTATTAAGTAGTACAACACTTACAGGTTGTTCCAGTTCAATACAACAAATGTATTTGAGATTGAGTGATCGGACACTTGCTCAAATTGGATTTTAAACACGAATTCAATTTCGACAAATTCTAAGATTCCTTTATTTATCTGGTTTTTTGGATAAACAGGGAGCCATAAACAAAATACCACATTACAGAAAAGATACTAATGAATGTACGAATAATTCAAAATCAAAATCAAAAACAGCTTTATTCAAATAGGCTCTAAGAGCACTTTCGAATCATCATTTCACAAATTAAAACTTAAAAATTAAATTATTATTTTTATAAAAGTAAAGCTACCACCGATTCGGAATGTAGATTCTGCAGAGAAGAATCGGCAAGAAACTCCACAGTTACTCTTTTGAAAAATAATATATAAACTGTGTTTTAGTACAAAATTAGTAACATGTTGCATAAAATACAGCATCACTAAGTCCACACATTACACCACAATTAGGTACATAGGTGTATATATACTGGTTGAAAGGTTTGAACCTTTTTAAAGATTTATTAAATGACAAACTATAACGAAGGCTAACGGCTTCCAGCGACAGTATCACTGTGCATAATTCCTATTCTGTGATCTGTATCACAATAAACTGACACAGATGGTAGCGAACTGAAACGTTTCCTCCGGGGCGCGGTTTTTATTAATTTTTATTGCCCATAACAGTGCAGCTTTTAACTCGTATTTGCGTTTGTATTCACCAGTGTCATATAGACGCGGGCTATCGCTGACAATATTTGCTGTAACGCGATAAATTCTAATTTTACCCTAAAGGCAAATATGGACGTTGATCCAACACGAGGTACACGCTGTCGATTAACTTTCCCAATCCAGTTAATGTTGTTAGATGTGGGGTATTATCACATAATTATTTCGTTTATTTACGAATAGACACAAATGTATATAATGTAAACTGTAATATAATAAAATAACAAAAAATAAAAAAAATTTAAAAAAATAAAAAAGCCTTTATTTCCTCATCCTTAATTTCCATTTCAAATGTTTGTTAGTGTTTGGTTAGTTATTAATAATATTTTTGCTTATTGTCTAAATGCAGTAGGTATGAATGATTTGCTTATTGTCTAAATGTTAGTAAGTTATTTTATTTTATTTTTTTTGCTATTGGATATGGACCCCTCCTCGGGTGAAGGCCTTCTCCAGTCCTTGCCACTCATCTCTGTCCCTGCTGATAGTTGGCCAATCTTTTCCTAATAATTGGGTTATATCGTAAACTGTAATATATAGATAGTTAAATATTCCAATTATAATTATGTATTATTATGGCCAATAACTGAAAACTACTGAGCTAGGATTATTTTACATGATACGTGATCAATTTCACCTACAGAACCCTCCATTTGAAGGGACGCAGTTAGAAGTCGAACAACCTGTATATCAATACACCTGTTTATACCGTCCAACCCAGTAGTTATGCCAGGAAAATTAAAGACAACCCAACGTTTGTATTTTCTACGGACTTGACGAGGATTGACTGACTGACTTCAACTTATTATATTACAAATCCTGCTCAAAATTTAAAACACTCGACTATGAAAGTAACTGAATTATAATGTGAACGAAAAACGATGTAATGACGACATACCTAGCACTTCAAGTGTCACGACACTTCATTTATCTAAACCAGATGAAATCACAAGCTTGAATGACTCATTTGATGTGATTTGAAAAATGTGTCAGTTTGATATTAAAATTATAGACGTTTCTAGAAAGTATAGCAAAATAAAAACATTTATATATTATACTGAAAGTGGTCAAATTGACGTTTATTATATTTTTTATGTTGTGGGTTCGATTCCAAGTGTAGCCTTATTATTTATACATGTATAGAGTATTGAATGCTTGCAAATATGTATATCAATCAGCTGTAAAAAAATTACAATCCTATAATCCCCCCCCCCCACTCCCCACTTACAAAGTATACTTTGTAATGTTGTAATACGTATATCTCATCATAGTCAATGTAAGTGAGTGTGTGATCTTTAAAAAGAAACAGAAAAATAACGCAATACATAGGCCACAGGGCGTAATAAATATGGGCGTAATATCACGGGTTGACTGGAAGAAAACTTTTTTAGAGATAAGTTTGCCTTTGCCTACTTCCTGTATTATAATGACTATTGTAAAATTACTTATTGCAATAAAGAATATAAAATAAATTTAGTCGCTTATATTCGATCAAAAGCACGCGCTTGAAATTACAAGGAATGGATTACGACCAACGTTTAGCATCACGTTGGATTGCTATGGATTATTTAGACCAATAACTGCCAAACATACCCAAGCATATCCAATTTTGGGCGATTATCTCTGCCAACATCAGTAATAATATATTCAACAAGGACATGCAGTATTGTTATACCTACTAATTACATATTAATCATAACGATGAAGCGTAGATATGTATCAATGTACGAATGCTAATAATAGGTCTTTACTAATTCAAGGGTAAAAAACCTGACACCCGAGAATATACCCGCAACCTGGCAACGCATTATTTAACCACGTAATATTGGGAGAACCCCCCCCCCCCTCCTCCCTCTTTTATAAAAGGAATAATAAATCTGTTAGATTAAAAAAATAAAGTTATATAACTCCATAAATATAGCTCAATTAACTCTTTCATGGAGAAAATGGCCTATAACCAAAAATGGGATATTACAGACTGAATCCAAAAAATTCAATATGTAAAAAATCTGGAAAAGAAGCTGGCGTTACGCATTCGAAAATTAAATATCTAGAAACAGAAAGTCTAATACAAAACTAATTACAATAGTTTATTCATTAAAATGTCCAGAAATTAAATAATACAATCCATCTAAATGTTTAATGGAACAAAAGGCATTAGGCTCTATTTTTAATGGGTATTTCCCTCATTATCGGCGCCCTGTTTTGCGTATTAACTCATGATAATGACGAATTTTAGATGTACGGATTAATGAGCAGACCTTAATTAAAACTGCTAAACGTATGAAATAATCGTTTTTAATTAAAATCCAGCTGTAATTGTGGAACCTGGCATGCTGTCAGTATATAAAAATAGCACATATGGATAGGGTAATGATGCCTACAGGTAAAATAGCCTATATTTTAGGCTTTATTACATCGTAATACATAAATTATCTAGTACTATGTGACAATATGGAATACATTGCATCTCGATAGTTATAAGAAAGTCGCTTCAGCGTGTAACATCCCACTGCTGAGCATAGACCTATTTCCCCATGTAGGCAAAGGATTAGAGCTTAATCAACCACACTTCTCTACTGCGGCTTGGCGGCTATATACCCTACAATGAGTAGCAATCGACACACGACAGCTTAAGACGCTCTCCGAGGCACGATGGCGTGACCCATAATGATATACAACCAGACCTGAAATAAATATTTGTAAAAATATCCACAATTGACCTGAAAAAAATATCCACCCGTGACCGTCGGTGTTTAGACGCCGCCGACACGACAGACGCACCATTACACCAGAACGACGAAAGTGAAATATAAAGATTAAATGCATGTAAAGCCACGTTTTAGCTAGTGTTGTGAATCCTTTGAAATAATCGTATTTCGAACTAAATTCAGTGTAACTATTGGTAACCGTTCAGGCAGAACGGAACCATCAACGGATGAAAGCAAATTGACCGCAGTGGACCGCGGAGCCACTAAACCTAGGAGAACATCAAACGAAATTCTGCAGTTTAGTTCAATCACTATTTTGTATTACCAAATCATTATTATTGTTGAATATTTACAGACGTAGATGCAATATTATTGACTCGACTGCGCTCTTTGTGACCCTGCTTTCTGCGCCGTGGGTTGTGGGTTCGATACCCACCTGAGTTTGGGCGTATTATTTATATATGTATTATTTCCATATTTATAACAAGAATATTTATCTATAATCAATCGGCTGTTACCTGTAACATCAGCATTACGTTGCGTACCTTAGGAGCAGATGACATTGTGTTAGTGTGTTAATGTAAGAGATATTTATTTGTATTTATATTCATTTACGCTTCAGCCTGTAATATCCCACTACTGGGCACAGGCCTCTTTCCCCATATAGGAGAAGGATCAGAGTTTAATCCACCACGCTGCTCCAATGCGGGTTGGCGGATATAATCCCTACTATGAGTAACGATCGCTATCAGGTGAGCATGATTACAAACTAGACCGACGGCTTGACGTGCTCTTCGAGGCTCGGTGGGGACACTCACAAAGACTGCACAAACACCCAGACCACGGCAAACATCTGTATGGTCAATAAAAATGTTTGTGATGTGCGTGGATCGAACCCGCAACCGCCAGCGCAACAGCCACAAACCAGTGCAGTGACCGTTGCGCCAACGCGTGGTTATATTCATTATTAGACATATTTAAATTTAACAATGTCAATACTGCTAATTATTATATGCAGATGAAAGAGATATAGATCAGTAACAGACAGCTGAGATGTACAACAGATGTGATACGATATCTTTAAAGAAATTCATATCTATACAAATAAATAAAATTGGAGTGTCTGTTTGTAATATTAAAATAACCGCTTTTAACTAAATACATATGTATGTATAAACGGTTCATATACCTAAATAACATTTTTTACGATTTTTAGTTGTCGGTCTGTCAGTCTATTTGTTTTGGCTAATTTCTGAAACGTTGGACCGATTTTGACGAGACTTTCACTGGCAGATAGCTGATGTAGTAAGGATTAACTTAGGCTACTTTTATTTTTTAAATTTATTTATTTTCTGACTCTGCAAACTGAACAATAACTTTTTTGTTAAATTCAACGCGAACGAAGTCGCGGGCACAGCTAGTTATAAATATTATGTCAGTATTACAACCATACTCAAGGACCATAACAAGAAAACGCGGTCACTGACAACTGAACCAACAAACCAGCCATATTATTATTACCTTTAAAATTTCACTCAAAACTATTTATAACATTATAATAGTTTGAAAATAATACTTACAATAAATGAATCATCTCGCTAAAACTTCAATATCTTCCAACGAACACGTCTTAATAAATTAAGCAATATTGCTGTAAAACTGTCTGCAGCGAACTCCAACTGATAACAATAAACTTCTAAATCCCGATTAAAGTGCAAAAGATTTGCCTTAAAGGAGTTCGGACGAGTTTCGTACTTAATCCTAGACTTAGTAGTTTGAACACAGACCCGGCGAAAAATAATTAACTGACAATGAGACTGTCGACTCGTTGCGAGGTTTTCTTAATTGCGTATTAAAATCAAGCTTTACTTGGGGTTTAATTAGCTTTAAAATAGAATTACGGGAAATTAATTAAAATTTCAAATATTAATTGGTTCCGTTTTACCGACGCTTTCAATCAGATGTGTACAAATATAAACATTGTAACTCGAAGCGATATTGCTTACAAACCAGGGGCGATTCCTGACTTTTATTTAAATGGGTTATATGTATGATTGTTAAGCAACTTCAAAAAAGGAGGATTTTCGACCTCAATTCGACCGTATATATATTTTATGTGTTCGCGGATAGCTTCGTCACTTGTGAACCGATTTTGCTGAACCTTTTTTTTTGGAAAGGAGATATCCCAAGGGTGGTACGATTATAAGGAAACCAGGATCGTATAATGGCATCCCAGAGAAATCGAGGGGAACCTCCGAAAATCGTAGTGGCGAATCAAGTTACCAAACGCACTAGGCGTTTGTTAATTTTTCGTCTACTTACGTTGTATTACTTGTCGATGTAATTGAAGTCGGTTTTCTTCGCTTACTAGCAAACAGAACTATTATTGACTTTTTCTAGTAGTATAAAAAATGTACTACTTAACCATCAAATACTCGCGCAGAAAAGCACTACAGATATAATCGTGCACGGTCTCTGAGGCCTCTCAACAGCAGCATCTTCAGTGCGACAAAGCCAGCCCTGCGGTCACCAACCCGCCTGCCCAGCGTGGTGACTGTGGAATACATGCATGAGTTCACGCCATTTTTGGCGCGAACTTGTGAATGCCTATGTTCATATATAGTCAGTTATCTATCAAGACATTGCGTAATAATTTCATAATATTTATCATGTTCGAAAAAAATAAAAATAAACAAAAAATAAGTAATGTGATTACATTCACCAGAATCTGTCTCGTCCAGAAACTAACCAAGTTAACTCGGTTTTAATGTAGCATTCTGCGAGGAAATCAACCCTAATGCGATTTAAAAGAGATGTTAATACCACCGATTGATTTGACAATGATGGAATAGTCGCGCATTTGAGTTCTGCACACTAATAATATATAGCTGAAGAATTTGTTTGTTTATTAATTTTAATAACGCGCTAATCTCAAGAACTACTTCTTCGAATAAAAAAAAATTGTTTTTGGATAGTCCATTTACATGTCAAGTGTATAAAGTTATATATAAAGTTTTAATGCAAGTGAAACCCCTGAGGTTCAGCTAGTGAAAAATGTTTAAATAAGGCGTACATATGTTTAAAATGTTTTGGGAATTCGGGTTTGTGCTTTGATTTTCGGAACATTGGGTTTTATGTATAGTCTCTCGTATTTTTTTTTTTTTTGTATAGCTAACACAAATTAAGTTCGAATGTGGCAACAATTTACGTTCTTCTATCCATACGTTGTAAAATATGGTGATGATACATTTAGAATTAATTTCCGGGACGTCGAGCTAAGAGTTAATTAAACACATAAATTTGTGCTACAGACGACCGTTGCTTCATTATATTTAAATTTATCATCGTTATTGCGGGTTAAACATAAATAGTGTGTGGTTTTTTTGATATAAAATATATATGATATAGTTGGATTTAACATTTTTTTATAGATTTATTTTAACTGAGGTAGGGCACAGCAGGAAATTTCCTACTCAATATATGTAGCAGCCCGACTGGGGTAGTACCTCGACCTTACACAGGATGACAGTTAAAAATACTGGTCCCAAAGTACTGTTGGTGAGAAAGTTAACCAGAGCTGGGGGTATTGGGGATGGGGTCAGGAACGCACTTGCGATGCTACTGGTATTGTAAATATCTATAAGCTACAATAATCGTTTACCATCAGGTGAGTCATACGCTTGTTTGCCTGCCTAGTTATATATATAAATTTGGATAAATATATTTTATTTTATTACTCCTAGCTAGGATCTACAGTTAGGAGATTACTCGTCAATGTCCAATCAAATCGATATCATAGCCGCTCTAAAGTTCTGGTTTAAATAGTCTCTGAAGATCGTGGAAGATCGAAGATTGTGGGTAAAACGGTCGCAAGATGGGGCATATACAAGGATAAACATCCATACAAAAAAGTTTAATCCCATAGATACGAATAAATCTCTCCGATCGTGGATCGTATTGTGAAGTGTACTTGGATCTTTTCTTCACTATAGCTAAGCGATGTAGTTATTTTAAGGATTTCATAAACAAACTAAGTATAACTAGCTAGAACGTCATATTATCTACATTTGCTATCCGAGGCCGTGATTGTATGGCATCCTAGTAGAAAGAAAATAATTGTGTGTGTTCGTAAACGATTAAAACCGACTTCAACTACATCGACAAGTAATGCAACGTAAGTAGAATAAAAAATAGTCAATTAAAAACGCATTATCATAGATTACTCAAAAATAGTCATCAGATCTCAATCAAATTAAGGGACACATTCTTTCAACAAGCTTTTGATTAAAACAAGAATCATCAAAACCGGTAAACTCAGTAAAAAGTTAAACGTAGGTCGACGAAAAAAATAGTCAAGTAAAAACGCATTATTACGTATAGCTTGAAACACTAAATGTCAGATCTCTATTAAATTTTTATGAGATGACATGAGAAGCGGCATTTTTCGAAGAATCATCAAAATCGGTTTAGCCTGTAAAAAGTTCTGAAGTAACTAACTTAAAAAAACTTACAAAAAAAAAACAATCGAATTAAGAACGTCCTCCTTTTTTGGAAGTTACTTTAAAAGTTACTTTAAAATACTAACGAAAACATGCCAATGCCATATCTGAACGAGTAAAGTCGCACGCAACAGCTAGCAAGTTCATACAGTACGTCGTATCATCTCCTTGTGATGTCCGAGGCCGAGCGCGACTCATTTACCGCTTACGCGTAGATGCAAGTGACAGCGGCGACCTCGTACGTTGCCTAGATTGCGTTCAGTCACATCCAGAGGCAATGTATCATACGTAGGCGCAAACTAATAACAATAATTGCGCTTCGAATCATAATAAGGTATGTTTTTAATGATTATACAAATACTTTTAATTTTTGAAGTAAAATTTCTTTGACTTGGGGAGTAAGCTGGTGAATGCGTGACGAGAGTGTTACAAAAGTGTGATTGGGTAAGACGGACGGAGCGAGAGAGGGGTGCAACCACTCTTTTTCTTTCTCTCTTTCTTTCATAGCCAGTTACGTTTCGTATATCTAAAGACACAGTGCAAAACTATTGTGCGGGCTTTTTGCTAAAGAAGTTTTACTTCAGTCGTGTGGTCTAAAGTAAACTTTTTTTTTCTTACTTTTATAAGCAAAGAAAGAGGATCCTTTCTGTCTCAAAATTCAGAGGAGTTTCCTCTGAAACGTATAAACACAGACGAAAAGAAACAAGTGTGTGTGTCAGCTCCGACGCACGACTGGAGTTTACTCCTCCAGCCTCCAGCCATATCAAATAGTAAATAAACTAATCAAATAACGCCATCTATTGGTACCCAATTCCGATATATGGTGCACAAAAACGTTACGATGTCATTCGTTCAGTACATTTTTACTTCTCATATGTTTTCCATTCAAGTAAACTCCAAAAGGGTAACTGCAGAGTTTCTTGCCGATCCTTATTTTCATAATCTAATTCTGAATCGATGGTAGCTTTACTTTTAACTATAAATAATTAATTATGACAATTGTAAAGATTTATAAAAAAAAGGATTTGAAACTCATATGTACACCTTGTAATGAAATAAGTTATAAAATTAACATTCAATAAAGTTGAAAGCCGCAGCATTTGTAATATTGAAAGTACCCTCAGGGCTTTAGATAAAGCAATTTAAACATTCTCCAACGCTTCTCGCTGAACCCGTCGATGAAGGAATATATTGAAAAAAGTTTTACCACACCGAGTCTGCTTCGAACTTAACTTTATTTTAGAACATATGATTCAAGAATTTCTGATGTAACGCATTAAGCGTTACATTACAAATTCTTGAATGTTGTGTTATGTCTTCTTCTTCTTAAAATGGCTTTCATCGCTTAATATGTACTTTTATTTCTATTAATATACTAGCTGCCGGGACAGACTTCGCTCAGTCAAAAGTTAATAGTAAAAATTGTTATTATTTTTTTTTAATATTAAAACCTTCCATAGGCCTTAAGGACACAAAAAATAGATTAGCCGAATTGGTCGAGCCATTCTCGAACTATGCGCTTAGCAAAATTCATTTTTATTTACTTTGATACGTGTAAGATTAATGTCTGCTTCAATAGACACTTTTTCAATATTCTTATCGATTACCCTTATGAGGAAATCCATACAATATTAGCACAAATATCCAAACCAGAGCAAACATATGGCCTGTACAAATGTGGTATGTTCCCAAGATAAGCAGCTTAAGGCTTGTGTTATAGGTAATAGCCGACTCATATAGATAGACACGTTATTTATTTTTTTTAATTTTTAATTTAATTATCAATGCTTACCGAACTCATTTGTACGAATTATTTGTACTTAGTATAATAATTATTCACAATTATTAACCGACTTCAAATAACGTAGAATATTCTAAATTCTACTGTATAGTTTTTTCGATATCTGTTAGCTTATAGCTTTTTACTAGTTGTACCGATTTCTATGCCCTTTTGTTTATTCAAAAGCTAATGCTTATTACTTTAAGCGAGATTCAATTGACCATTGCGTATTTAATTGACTATTTTTTCGACTACCCTTAGTAACGTTAATGATGTCTCATTTTATCACTTGTCGGTGTAAATTGAAGTCGTTTTTTTTTAGTAAACACAGTTATATAATATACAAGCATTATGTAATTAACTAATATACAATCGTCATTGTACGTATAATTAGAGGAAGTCAATAGCGTCGACTCTGACCTCATTGCGTCTCTCAATTTAGTTTAGATCAAACCCTGCCTGGATGTAGGTCACTGAATACCAATTAAATGGCATGTTTATGCATGTATTTCGATTACGCCCTTCCATCAGGTATACACATACATAGGAAATTCATATTAACGCCTCGATTGCCGCTCGGAAAGTCGGATTATATGGAAACAATCGGTCTTCCGACTAGGAAGATTATCAGCCAAGCAGAATAAGACATAATACTCCCATACATGGAGTAAGACGAAGCCCAGCTGTAGGGTTCGAGCGGCTGTTCCAGTCCAGTTCATTTCGGGAATATTTTGCAGACGTGTATAATACGAGTAAAATGATATTAAACAAGTATATACAATTATTTTTATCACAGCAAATCATAAAGGTCAAAAAATATTCTATTCAAGCCGATCTTAAAAACATTTTTGAATTAGATATCAATCAGCTGCGAGTAATTTTTATTAGCCGTTACGTAATCGTTTCACGTCAAAACAAAAACCCCGTGGTGTCGTGGGACACCAGATAGGAACGAAGTTTCTCGTTATAAAATATTAAGTTCAAGTTCTATTCGAGGTATAAAAAAAAAAATCTGGTACACATTTTTAATATAATTTTTTACACCTTTATTTTATTTACAATGATTTATAAAAATATATAATAATATTATCGCATGCTATAATAATGAAGGTTACTATTGGCAGCACACATGAGTTAATTAACGCCATTTTTGGCGCGAACTTGAGGAGGCTTATGTCCAGCAGTGGCGATAGGTAAACGTAAAAAGTTTCGCAACATTGGGGTATCGAATACATTACCGTTCGATATCGATACTTAACTTTCGATACTTTTACTCACTACTATCAATAAGTACTTTTTGACAGGTATCGTTTCGAATGATTTGAATGAGTATTACAACCTTTTTTGGTTTGATATAGATTTTTTTTTTTTTTTTTCGAATCGAAGAGTGCTGTTGGCCCTAGCGGCCTTTACAGCGTCACCGGTGAGAGGGGCCGGGCACTTAGGCAAGCCGGCCGCGAAGGAAGAATGGGAGCCCTCTGGGAGGGCTCGGGGGGGAAAGACGCCCGCCCTAAGGGTGTCTCCTAGCGAGATCGCACCTCGGCTTAGAGCGTCGTCGGAGTGGAACAAAATTTAGATCTGTTAAGTACATCTGTGAAATAATCTTGACAGTACGATTTAACAGACTGAACACTGCCATCTATTAGTAAATGAAGGAACTAAATACATTAGTCTTTACTCGGACGCACAACGCCATCTATTAGTAGATGAAGGAACTTAATACATTATTCTTTATATCAAATCAATACTAATCTTTTACTCATTGACAATACGTAAAAATCTTATGCTTTTTTTAACGTTACGGACGTTTTTTGCCGGCTAGGGTACCACTTCATAACGCCCCATAAGGAATTTCGTTCCAAAAAGCTTCTGTAAATAGTGTAATATATACAGCTAGTTGGCGTGATCAGGGCGTTTGTAGGTTTACCGCGTAGGGCGTAATTCTTTCGACTGTGATGCGTATTCCTTTACAATAGTCAATATTCATAATAAAATTATACAATTAATTGCATATTTCTCTTGAAAGAATTTAAATACAGCAAAAAATCGAACTAAATCTGTTCGTCATTATCATTCATCAATATTATTAACACTTGCAATTATTCAATCAAAATCAAAAAATCAAAAACAATTTTATTCAAATAGGCCCCAAGCGGACTTTTGAATGGTCATTATATAAATTAAATTTTTAAAGTGATCTTTATTTTTTTAAAATTAAAGCTACTACCGATTTCAAGCAATAAACTAAAGCGGCCTATAGGCCTCTTTGTGTGGCAATTAAAATAAAGTTAATTGGCTGTAAAATTAGTTATCTTCGTAACCAGGTCCAGTTCCCGTGTTTGCCGATGTCGGAATGGTACCAGCGAATTTATCACGAGCGGTCTCGCGTCGTTTGTCACTGTCGACCTCCGCGGCTTAATTGAAATTTATTATAAATTCGGCCACAGTGTTTATTGCTGAGCCGACTTCGTTTTCATATTTCTCACTTGACTTTTAAATTTAATGACATTATACCCTTTGATTTAAAACGTATCCTACGAAATTTATATAATATTATCCTTACATATTATAAAAAGAAATTCCCCGGCCGCATCTTTCTGTCCTCCTGTCTGAACGCGATAAACTCGAAAACTACCAAACGGATTTTTATACGGTTTCCAACAAAGGAAAGAGTGATCTTTGAGAAAGTTTTAAGTGTATAATTTATTATGCTTTTATGTAAATTAGCCGAAAAGCGGCCATAAATGTTGAAGAGGTCGCAAAAAATCTCGCCAACTGCGAGCTATCAACGAAGGACCGCGTAAACAAGCTAAGACATAGTTTAATAACGTACTAGCGAATTCAAAATCTATAAAAAGGCTACAAAAAAGTCCGCGACAGCATATCTTTACCTCTTACGGTTGACTTACAATAACATTAAAACATTATTACCTTATTTTCAAAGCCATTTTCTTTAGTTCAGTATTAATCCTTATCCAAACGAATATGTTTATTTTATAACTCTGCAAACTGCAAAATTACTTTTTTGTTAAATTCACGAAGTCACGGGCACAGCTAGTCTAATATATAAAATTCTCGTGTCATGGTGTTAAACATTGAACTCCTCCGAAACGGCTCGACCGATTTTAATAAAATTTTGTGGGCATATCGGGTAGATCTAAGAATCGGCCAACATCTATTTTTCATACCCCTAAGTTATAAGGGGGGGGGGGGGGGTAAGCGGGTTAATAACATATATGGCAAAGAACCGTTTGCGGGGTCAGCTAGTTAATATATAAACATGATTTGTGGATTGATTCGCTTTCGAGAACAACTTTGTGTGACACAAACAGATAAGAACAGATATTTCTCGTAGACTGGCTTTTTAAATAAATTTTGTGTATTTTCTAGTCAGAATTTTTATCCTACCCAGAAAAATTGAGTAGGGTTTAATTACTAAATACAACCTGAAAGCATACGTAGGACGTCTATCATTATGCAGCGTCAATCTAAGAATTGGACGTTCTAACGATCGATTTCTAAACAACGTTTTATAAACGAAACAGAATTTGTTTACAGTAAAAACATCAACGTAATCAGCTTGTCCTGAAGGACTCTAAACAGCGGCATCATACATATTTACTATCGTCCGTCACACGCAGAGAAACTCAACTACACGCGTGAAGGTATTGGAAACAAACTAGTTGATCTGTAATAAAAAGAAACCATCTACATATATACAAGATAGTCTATGTTTTTTGTATGTAGGAGTACTGAACTAAAACTGTTTATGCATGTCTTACTGAAAGAAGGATTAAAGCCTTTTTATATTTTATTTTTTTTTAACGTGGGGAAAATCCATCATGGATATCCTCCGGCGCGGGGACGCCAGAGGGTTATGTCAGATTAGAAATATACTTCAAAAATGTACGCTTTAGCCTGCAATATCCCACTACTGGGCTCTTCCCATCTTTCCCCATATAGGAGAAGGATCAGAACTTAATCCACCATGCTGTTCTACTGCGGGTTGGCGGATATATTCCCTACTATAAGTAACGATCGCTATCAGATGTACATGATAACAACCGAGACCGAAAATGTACACAATAATATTTTTACTTGTATTCTTACCAATATAGAATATTTTCTCCTTTCTTAGTTGTAAATCAGGCCACGTGTTACTTACAACAATATATAATACATATTTCTACACGTTTATTCAATCAAGGGTCCTTTTATTAGTGTATGATTATGTTGAAACTGTTTCAATATATATTTCAATTGACTGAGATAATATCATATATAAAATTCTCGTGTCACAATTTTAGTTAAAATACTCCTCCGAAACGGCTGGAACGATTTTTATGAAATTTTTTGTGCATATAGGGTAGGTCTGAGAATCGACCAACATCTATTTTTTATACTCCTGGCAAAACAACGTTTGCGGGGTCAGCTAGTATTCATGACAGCCTATACAGTCCACTGCTGGACATAGGCCTCCACAAGTTTACGCCAAAAATAACGTGAACTCATGTGTTTTGCCCATAGTCACCACGCTGGGCAGGCGGGTTGGTGACCGCAGTACTGGCTTTGTCGCACCGAAGACACTGCTGCCCGTCTTCGGCCTGTGTATTTCAAAGCCAGCAGTTCGATGGCTATCCCACCACCGGTCGGCTTCTTAAGTTCCAAGGTGGTTGTGGAACATTGTTATCCCTTAGTCGCCTCTTACGACACCCACGGGAAGAGAGGGGGTGGCTAAATTCTTTAGTGCCGTAGCCACACACTACACAGCTAGTATTATATAAATATTATTATGTTAAGCAAAAATACGAAATCCACTGTTCGTGAACGATAAAACTTGTATCAACATAAACGGGTCGACCGGTCTGGCTGACGGGTCCTGTGTTTGGATTTAGAAATATCTTATTTTTTGCGCGTTTTTCTTAATTTTTTTCATAAGAATTTTTCCAGCCGTTCTCGAGTTCTGCTTTACGTAGCAACATATTATTTAGTGATCCATTTTTATTTATAGAGATTTCTGGCAATAATTTAGACATTAAAATATCGCCCTATTTAGAAGCAGAGTACTAAGCAATAACATTCACTTGAGTAAAACCACAAGTAACGACAAGCTATAAATTCAAACGTTCTTTACAATATCACTTTTCAGTAATTTCGTAATTTGTAATTTTTATTATCATTTCAAGATTTATACCTAACAGCGCCATCTAGTATTAAATACAAATACTACGCTTAGCATTGTGAATCCTAAACTGTAGTTTAGTAGGGAAAATAAAAGAAGCTGTTCTCTAACAACGTTTTACAGTTATACCAACCTTGTAGTAACAATATGTTTTCATAGATGGCGGTAATTCAAATTTATTTGGAAAAGGTACTTACAACGCATTACTCTCATAAACAATTTTAAAAATGCTATATAATTATGTAAGACCTGTCTATTTAAGATATCATTCTTTAAATCCGTACGAGATGAATTTGAAAGACTAATTAATAACTCATATTTGTACCAGGAATTATCGTCTATCGTTGTGGTAAATCAAGCTTTGACGCCTTTCCTTTTCAAAACTGCCTTTAAGCAATGGGATGTTTAAGGGTATTAAAGAAAAGAAAATAACAATGTTAAAAAAATAATAACTTTGAAACAAATAATTGATTTATATAAAAGAGATTGAATAATATTCGAGTGTAATAATTGACCGCTCTGGTTTATGGTGCGTGTGCCGTGTCGGCAGCGCCTAAACACCGACGGTCGCGGGTTTGATTCCCACTCGGACTAGATTATTTGATTATAAAAGTATTCATTTCCAATGTCATTGTTAGTCCTTGTAGGTTGTTATCATGTACACCTGATAGCGATCATTACTCATAGTAGGCAGTATATCCGCCAATCTGCAGTAGAACAGCGTGGTGGATTAAGCTCTGATCCTTCTCTGACTTGAGGAAAGAGGCCTATGCCCAGCAGTGGGATATTACAGGCTGAAGCGTAATTTTAAATCAAGAGATCGTTAACAGAAATTGTAATTTTATTTACCAGAGAGTGTTTACAAACAAATAAAGTTAATACTGTGTTCCTGAACGATGACAATCAACGCTTTCGCTTCACTAAATAAAAACAAACAAAATCTAGAGATTGATCGGTGAATGTGCAAATACATTGGAATTCGGAGAGAATTTAGCGACATTTCAGGAGAAGCGAAGAAAGTAACAAGAAAGTCGCCGGTCTAACTCACTCAAAAACTCGCCTCGCTGTTTTTATATCATTACAGCCTATACAGTCCATTGCTGGACATAGGCCTCCACAAGTTTACGCCAAAAATAACGTGAACTCATGTGTTTTGCCCATAGTCACCACGCTGGGCAGGCGGATTGGTGACCGCAGTACTGGCTTTGTCGCACCGAAGACGCTGCTGCCCGTCTTCGGCCTGTGTATTTCAAAGCCAGCAGTTGGATGGTTATCCCGCCACCGGTCGGCTTTTTAAGTTCCAAGGTGGTAGCGGAACTGTGTTATCCCTTAGTCGCCTCTTACGACACCCACGGGAAGAGAGGGGGTGGCTATATTCTTTAGTACCGTAGCCACACAGTACACACGTTATTTTTATATACACCTACCTAACACTCAAAAGAAATAAACGCTACATACCCAATGGTACTTAGTCTTACTGAAGTCAAAAATTAAATGTCGAGGGCCTGGAAAAAACGTTTTAACACACACACACACTTCAGCCTATCGCAGTCCACTGCTTGATATAGACCTCCCCAAGTTTGCGCCAAACTCATCTGCAGTCCTCATCCATCAACACAAACATCCAAAACACAAGCAGCTGAAACACGATAAATATTGGAATGAACCGAACAAGCCTTTGTTGTAAGCGAAGATTAAAGGTTCAATCTAGAAGTATTGGAGTAGGTACTCCAATACATCGTCAAGTCAAATATAAGTCCTTAAACTGTGTCGGTCACTACAAAAACGTTTTCGAATCTTCTGTAAGTTGAGGTGTTTTCTGTTTCCCCTACCAACATTCTGTGCATAATTGTGTTTACTGGCAAACGAAAAAAACCGACTTTTATTACATCGACAAGTAATACAACGCAGGTAGACGAAAAAATAGTCAACTAAATACGCATTATCAAAGATTACTCCAAAAATTGTAATCAGATCTCGATGAAATTTAAATATGACCACATGAGAAACATCGACTTTTAATTAAATTAAAAATCATCAAAATCGTTACACCCAGTAAAAAGTTATGCGGATTTTCAAGGGTTTTCCCTCGATTACTCTAGGATCCCATCATTAGATTCTGATTTTCTTATCGTGGTATCACACCTGGGATGTCTACTTTCCAATTAAAAAAAGAATTATCAAAATCGGTTCATAAACGACGAAGTTACCCCCGAACATACATAATTGTACGGTCGAATTGAGTAACCTCCTCCTTTTTTGCAGTCGATTAAAAATAGGTGGAACGTAAGCTTGTTTGAAAGTAGTGGCTTAAAAATCTGAATGTTGCAATTTCTAGCTCGTGAATACCACTTAAGTAGAGGAGAATAATAAATCAGGCTTCAAACATTCTCTTTATCATGATAATAAATCTATTTCCAGAAATGGGACACGCATTACTTACATCGTTGACTTATATTTAGTTGTGGACATAATGATATGTGGGAACATGTGGGCTATTCATAAAGATTTCCATCTAAGTCAAAAAAATATACGATCTTGTAGTTCCTGAAACTAGTACGCTGATTTAAAAAAACTCCTCACACTCAACGCCCTCCACTAGGATTAAGTCCTGCGTCAGGTGTTCAGAAACACACGCAATACACAAGCACCATGTGCGAAGATCCAACCCGCAACAAAATAGTGTTGTGCCCGCTGCTCTAACGCGTCTTCTGAATTTACGACTAATGTATAATCAAAATGGTATTTTTGATTAAAAAATAATTGACGTCGTTAGCACACTAAGACCGAATATCAAGTAATATTAGATACAGTTGAAAAGAAATCTGGTTATTTTAAGCTTGGAGAGGGTACGGGCGAATAAAAAATAAAATAACTCAAAAACGCTTGTAAGCGTATATATGGTCAAAAGAAATTTCTTATTTACAAAAAAGGCATTAAAATTGAATTAATAATATTGAAAAAAACGCTGAATTTGGACAATTACTACCCTTTTGGTTATAAGAACAAGGTAAGAAGGTTACTAATAAATAATACATGTCAAAGTACATTCGGCTGATTTTTTGGAGAGACTTGAACGGTTTGAATATGTTGTTACACTTGGGTGTACTAATTTTTTTTCTTGGATAGGTACGCATAAAACAACAACGTCAGACAGAGCAAATGAAGCGGAGCTGATAACGAAACGTGATGATACATCTCGCAAAATAAATCGAAGACAACTTTCTACATTGTGCTTACGCCAGCCAACATTGCTCAACAAATAAGCCCCTTCGGGTAAGTGAATCGGAAAATCTTCGGGTCCATGGTAAGCCTGTCTAATCCCGTCGCGGCCCGTCTCTCCTATCACTGTATGCTAATGCCACGTTTACATACTCAAACGAAGAATTCGGGTACGAATTCGAACATATTTCTAATCGGTCAGAAACGTGATTTTTGAAGTAACAATTCTTTATGTATGCTTGACTTGGGAAGTAAGCTGGTGAATACGTAACGAGAGCGTAGCAAAAAGTGTCTGTATTAATCTCTTTCTTACACTAGTAAGCCTTTTTTGTGGCTATTTAGACAGGCGATCTGAAGGAGTATACTCCAGTCGTGCGTCGGTTTGACACACACACTTTTTTATGTTAATATTAACTTATTATTAAGAGATGTTAGTAATAATCGTTTGAATTTTAATAAAGATATAAAGCGATCTCTTTCTGAACTCCCAACGCAAAAAGAGGGGTCACATAAATTATGACATAATTATATTATGCAAGTTCAAATATTTATTTTTATTTTCCAAGTATCATCGCGTCGGGGGAACGCTAAGTAAGAAAAGTAAGTGTAGTCGCAGATTACAACTAAAGATCTTTTTCTGAAAAATTCGCAAAATCGACAACCGTCGACGTCGTCTGCCATCACGTGTCTGCCCGTTCGGCATTACGTAGGTAGAACGTAGACTATACATGAAACTTAAGATCGCTCGTGTCTAAATGTAATTCGTAATAATTAATTAGCTGTTGCTGGAAAAATACTTTACAAAATTTAGCGGTCCCCCGACGCGACGACGCTTGGAAAATAATATTTGAACTTACATAATATACGTGACGATATTAATTATAATAGGTTTAACATATTATTTTTTAGTTTTTAGAGTTCATTTTTTGTGACGGGGGTATTTAAATTTTTTTAATTTTACTTTTCTTATAAAACAATGTTAACAAACAAACTTACGACTAACGTGTAAGCAATTACAATAGCCTATAGACACTTGCAACACCAGAAGCATCACAAGCACGTTGCCGACCTTACCCTCATTCTCCCCAGGAGCCCTGGTCACCTTACATACCATAGGAACAGAACACTGCTTGATATGCAGTATTATTGAGCAGTGATATTTTTTTTTCAGTCGAAGTATTTTTCAGTCGGACCGCTCCAGACTGAGTAGGATATTTCTTACTGCGCCCTAGTGTAGACAAGTGTTTTCGAATCCATATTTGTTTCTGTTCGTCTGTGTTCGGAGAGCATGTAAACGGAGCACGATAAAGAAGACCTGTCTTGTAAAATCCTACGTTAATCTTTACACCACTTTAGTCCTTAACAGCATGAACAGAAAGACTTTTTTGCTACCGTTATATTTTGTTTTCCCATTTTCGCGATTATAGCCCCTTTGTCTCTGGATATAACATTCATATTGTCATAGAATGTTTTGTGTTTTACTTGTCTAGTGAAGTATGTGCTCAGATCTTACGTAGCTGACAATAGAGTCCATAATCTAATAGTGTGTGCAATTTGTAAATGTTCTACACTTTAACATATCTTCTTACGGGAATTTCGCTTTTATGACGATATCTTTAAGGGTCGTTATAGTATGTGGGTGTTACTGTTCATAATGATGTATTGTTTGTTTTACATGAGTGTAGGTTGTTTGTACACGGCAGTACATGCTGTATCTCACCATCTTGTTAGTGCTCTCTCGACCGCACAAGTTTGAAACGTTAAGGAAAATGAACATGACTTTTTTACCTTTCTATGAGACACATAATCTTTCTTTAAAAATTAACTTTTAGTACTACGAAATTTCCGAAAGCTATTTCTGTTACTTTTTGTTATGTAGTAGATACATAGTAAAATATACAATACAATACAATACAATACAATAAAATAAAATACAATACAATACAATACAATATAATACACTTTATTATATAAAGCAACATTAACAATAATTTGTAGAAAAAAAATTTACAAAAGGCGGCCTTATTGCTTAAAAGCAAAGTTTTCAGGCATGAGTGAATGTTTTTTTTCTATGTTATTATAGGGCTTAGTAGATTTTTTCACATTTCGCCAAAAACAAGCCGAATTAGTCTAATCATTCTCAAAATATGCACATATATTCATTTATATCTGTGTAAAGACTACTGATGAAATCTTCAGCAAATAATCTGATTATGTAGAGTCCATTATATACGTATTACAAGTATATACGCCGTTCAAAGAACATTTCAGCAACATTCCCCTTTACTTCGATTTTCGCCGAGTCATCGCGTCTCGAGAAGCTCTACCTTTTAGATACAAATTTGCCGTCCTCCGTCGGCTTCAAGAATTCCATCTTACGTCGAACGATTTCTTGGAAAAGTGCCCGCATTTAATAGCTATATTACCAGTGTTACTATGTGGTAATATTGTTACTTTTCTATGTGTTTTTATTGTATATTTAATTTACTTTCTTTAATATAGTTTCTACTATCAATTATGTATATATCATAACCTACCGTAGTTGATGGTATAATATTCAGGAGACCGCTGAAATTTTCCTTCGATCGCCTCTTAAGATCACCACGTGAAGAATGGTAGTGGTGATAAATTCTAATGCTGGAAACCACACGGCAGTCAACGATAGTATACCAGAGTAAAAGTACTGAGCAATTTTATAACAAATATTTTTAGAAATAAAATAATTACAAAATAATAAAACATTAATATCAATTTATATTTAAATCTGTCTGACGTATAAAATCACAGAAAGATTTTACCATCACGTGTAAACCAGTCGGTACGTTCAGTCGAACAGCGCAGACATCAAACAAATCCGCATGTTGTCAGCCGTCGAAAAAAAAAAGATCTTATAGAATATTCAGTCAATTTGCCTTTCAGTCATATTATCCTACGTATGAACTGTTCGACATTTTATTATAATATCAGACGGCCCACGCCGAATCGAACGAGGGTTATGGTAAGGTCCTATTGCCTAAATCACTTCAGCCTAATACAGTCCACTGCTGGACATAGGCCTCCACAAGTTCGCGCCCAAAATGGAGTGAACTCGTGTGTTTTGCCCATTGTCACCACGCTGGGCAGGCGGTGATTGCCTAAATATGCCCTAAATAAGCCTTGATATCCATGGACAAAGATTAGACACCACAATGTAGACAGTTATTTGACAGTATATGACAGTTATATGACATTACACTGAGGAATACTTGTACCAACCCAAAGATATTTTTATTACTTTGAGTGTATTTCGATCCCCGCTCACGACAGACATTTGTATTGACCATAGAGATGTTTGTCGTGGTCTGGGCGTTTGTGCTTGTGCATTGTGTGTTTTCCGGACCCCCGACACAAGAGAAAATCCTACTTGTGGCCGTTGTGTATGAAGCGTTTATTATTTATTATTATTATTTACAACTATAGTTTTTTAATGATTCTTACTGTCATTAAAAACTCTTAAGCCTTAAGTAATATAAGACAAGTTAAGCCGTAACAAACAAATTAAAACACATTCTCAGCAATAAAACTCTTAGAGCGAACCGACTCGCTTCGTTTGGTTGTAACGAAATGTGAAAATTTCAATAAAGCATAGCGACGCTCGTCGCGTCGCTCCGTCGAATATCAGCGAGCTCGTCATTGTGATGAAAGCGAGGAATTTTCATCGGACAGCGCGATGAAAATTCCTTTTGTGAGTATTACCGATGTGTGGAGTTTGTCGGAATGTGTTTGTTGCTAAATTAGCAACGTTTAATATTTATATTTTATATCGCGATCCGTTTTGAACGTGGCTTTAGTGTGTTTAATATTCTGAATATTACGTTGTATTGTAATATTTATTTTGACATTTGTATGTTTCAGGTCATGTCTCAGAAATATAATATATTATGTCTAAATTATATATTTATTGATGTTCGTCTTTTAAGAAATAAACATAAACACACAAGACTGGTATGGACACTAACATATGTAACTGAAATAGGGTACAGCAGGAAATTTCCTGCTCAAAATCTGGAGCATCCTGACTGCGGTAGTATAGTAGTATACTGCTTTCAAGCAGTGTATTGTGCTCCTGTTGGTGAGTAAGGTGACCAAATCTCTTGGAAGGGATTGGGCATAGCGTTGGCAACGTGCTTGCGATGCTTCTGGTTTTACAGGCGTCCATAAGCTGCGGTAATCGCTTTCCATCAGGTGAGATTCGGCTAAGACAATCATATATAAACATTTTTGAATATCATATCAAAAATTGACCTCTTCAGCGGGGTTCGAACCCGCGTCTCCGACTGACCGTGTCGGCGCTCTAGCCAATTAAGCTATGGAACGATGTACCCGCTAGGACGAAATTTTTGATATGATGATTTTTATATTCGGTTTAAGCGAACCGTGTCAATCATATATACACAAAACCTGCAGAAATACAAAAAAAACTGCCTTCATTATCGACTGTAAAATGTACCCAACAGAACTTTCACAGGCCGAAGATGGGCAGCAGCGTCTTCGGTGCGACAAAGCCAGCCCTGCGATCACCAACCCGCCTGCCCAGCTTGGTGACTATGGGCAACACACATGAGTTCACGCATTTTTGGCGTGAACTTGTGGAGGCCTATGTCCAGCAGTGGACTGCAATAGGCTGAAATGATGATGATGATGAATAGAACTTTAAACTTATCTACTACGATCACAATGGAAAACGTTGACGTTTTGTTGCAAATATAGACATTGAAATAATAAATTTGAAACTATGATAAGAAATGACAAAATTTCAGATTATTTTCGGCAGTTGAACCGAACTAAATATGGAATGATAGTTTTATTCAATATGTGAAAACTCAGTGAACCGGCAAATCCATGTTTAATCGCTCGAATGATGAGTTTCTATACGAGTTCTGAACTAGTACTCTCATTTTGCTTTACTTTATAATAATCATATTCTGTACTAGCTGTACCCGCGACTTCGTTCGCGTGGAATTCAACAAAAAAGTTATTGTTCAGTTCGCAGTTAAAAAAAATTCTAAAATAAAAGTAGCCTAATTTACTCCTTAGTCAAAATCGGTTCAGTCGTTTCAGAGATTAGCCGGAACAAACAGACAAACAGACGGACAGACAAAAATTGTAAAAAATATTAGGTTGGAGGAGACGGGTCCTAGAGTGAAGACTGCGTCTTGGCAAACGCAGTGTGGAGCGTCCTCCGGCCCGTTGGACCGACGATATACGTAAGATTGCTGGTGTCGGCTGGATGAGGATTGCGGAAGACCGGAATGTCTGGCGCGAACTTGGGGAGACCTATGTCCAGCAGAGGACTGCGATAGGCTGAAGTGTGTGTGTGTGTGAGTGATATAGGTATATACTATGTATACATCCATATACATTCAGTAAAAAGCGGTTATTTTAATATTACAAACAGACACTCCAATTTTATTTATTTGTATAGATTACCTCGTAAAATTGTAAATGTAAATTATATGAGTATGGATATATGTATGGAAGGACTATGACGGATATTGTTATCCAGATAGCGGGACAGCAATAATATAGCTATAGGATACTTGGTATCTTTAAATTTTAATATAGGAACCGTCTGATACACTTCTGTGGTAAACTTTATCGTTCTACAACTAGGTCAGCAAATAAGCTTACGGCTCACCTGATGGTAAGCGTAGGTGTAGTAATCAGAAATAAAAATAGCGAACATTATTTTGGAAAAGAGTTGGTACTCTTCAAACTGCTAGATTTTTTATCAAAAATGACTAAACAAAGAAATTCGACTTAACTTAATAAATTGTGTATGTGTGTGTGTGTGTGACGCATGACTGGAGTTTACTCCTTCAGATCGACTGTCTAAATAGGCACAAAAAAGGCTCACTAGTCTAAGAAAAAGATTAATACCATATCAAATTATAAATAAACAAATCAAATAACGCCATCTATCTATCCAAGATAGCGTTATTAGGAAACGTCATTACGCCATCAACCGGGACCCTATTTGTTCCGATAGATGGCGTTACAAGATATGTAACGAGGTCATTCGTTCAGTTAATTTTACTCCTGTTTTTTATTCTTACCGGGGGCCTTATATGAAAATCAATTCTTAGGGATTATTCTTTCCAAAACTAATATCGAATTCAGTCCAACCGCTCTTGAGATGCTGTACTTCAGAAAGGCATTAAAATCAAACTTATATGACACACCTCTTTTTGCGTTGGTGTTAAAATAAAGTTCAACGCATATATGAACGTATATATTAACATTTTTAATTGCTGCTAATGCTCCATATAAATAAAAATGAATTCAATTTCAAGCACCGAACGAATCCCTTGCATAATGCACTCGTATATCAAAACAAAAATCCTTTCTAATCAAGCATTAAGCTCGTACCGTACCGTACTGTACCGTACTGTACGTACTGTACCAACTGTATTGTTTCAAACAGCGTACCGGCGGTTATTCAGCGGCGCATTAGCTTAAATGAAGGAGTGGCTAGGGATCGAGTGTTACTGCTAAATACATTTACACGTTACGATACGACGCAAAGTGATTAATTAAGTGTTTTGTGTATTTGAGTGCGTGTGTCAGTATCTACATGCATGTGTGCGTGTGTGCGTTCATTCTTGCGTCTATATGTGTATAATGTTTGAATTGTATATTTTGAATTAAAATAATTTTAAAGGCTCAATATTAAGACTTTCAGAGAAGTTTAGGGTTTTAGAGTAAGTTTTTTTTACCACGCTTTTATTAGCTTGGGTTGTATGTATCTATGTATGTAATGGAATCTTTGAGCATAATTTTCACCAACTTCCAGAAGTTTGATTAACTTGAAACTTTGCACACGTATCAAGGACCGATGATCCACGTTTTTTTACTCTGAATTGAATTATTCTCTTGATAACTTAAATTTTATTATAATTTTATTTTGAAGTTAATTTTGATTGATTTGATTGATTTAATTACGATTGATTGTTCGATCTTCTACTCTTTGTAATTAAAAATTATTTTCTACTTTTTAAGACGATTAGCTATAGAAGCGTGGTTTTTTTAATTTTTTTTTATTTCTATTATATATAGTACGCATATAGTAATATTTCATTAACTGAGTATAACTAGCTGTGCCACGCAATATCATAACACGAAAATATTTGAAAAAAAAAAAACATAGCCTACAGCTTTCTTCAGTAAAGAGGGTATCCAACACAAAAAATAATTTCTTAATTAAAACCGATTTAAACAAAGAATTACTTTTTGTTGTTTGAAGTGCAATAATGTTACATCTACAAGTATGTCTATGCACAATTGAAGCTGAGCAGACATACACTTATGCATGTTCCTCTCGATTCGACTTTTTTGTGTGCAACGGTCACAGCTATGGATTGTGCCTGTTGCGCTGGCGGTTGCGGGTTCGATCTCCGCACATGACAAGCATTTGTATTGGCCATACAGGTGTTTGCCGTGGTCTGGGTGTTTGCGCAGACCTTGTGAGTCTCCCCACCGTGCCTCGGGGAGCACGTTAAGCAGTCGGTCCCGGTTGTTATCGTGTACACCTGATAGCGATCCTTACTCATAGTAGGGAAATATATCCGCCAACCCGCATTGGAGCAGCGTGGTGGATTAAGCTCTGATCCTTCTTCTACATGGGGAAAGAGGTCTATTCTCAGCAGTGGGATATTACAGGCTGAAGCGTGAAGCTTACTTCATAACTTTTAGTGGGTGGATCGATTTTGATGACCTTTTTTTAATCGAAAGCTAGGTCTGGTGCTGGTCGAGTAATCTGATATAAATTTGATCGAGATTTGACGACAATTTTTTAAGTAAACGCTAATAATGCGTTTTTAATTTACTATTTTACCGACTACCGTATTACTTGTCTATGTAATTAAAATCATTTTTTTTTTCATTTGCAAAGGTAAAAAACATTAAAAAGGTGCAAAACTAAAATAGAAATATATTTTTCTTTCGAAACGATATATCGTAGTCGTCTCGTGCACTATTAAATACTTAAAGATCGTTACTAGCAAGTGTAAGCGTCAAAGTCGTAGCCTAATTGAATCCGCCAGCGGAGCTTGACGCGCGGCGCAGCGGAGCACCCAGGCTGAAGTTATTTAATATTCGCCTAGTGGAGCGGAGTCAGACGCGTCATAGCTCGAGCTGGATAATGTATTATTTATGCCGCATTCATAAAACAGCACATTCTTTTCAGCTTTTAATCCTTGTAGAAGAACTCAAAAAAGAGTAGTATAAGCGAATGTGTTGACGTTTCTAGTATGTTTATACAGATTCTTGGCTTATAATTAGATTGTTAGGTTCCATAGCTCCATAGAATACGCGAGATAATGGAAATGATTACGTTACTCGTAAATATTGCATCAGCCTGACGAGCGGAGAAATGCTGATCGGCTCCACGGGACCCGCAGTTGCGACAAACAAAGGTATCAAATTCAGGGCACTATTACCGCATTTATTGTTCTCACATCGAACACAGTTGTCATATAATTAGTATTAAAGGTCACAGCTCACTACAGCCTCACCGGGGCGCCTCGTCGCTCAGCGCCCACTCGTTGTCGACAGGTGGTCCCCGGGTGGACGACGCATTGTTACTTATTAACGTCGAGTGGTCAAACAGTGAACCTCGCAAGGGCCACGATCTATGACCTTAAAAATGCATTGTAATTGTATTCAATAAATATGTTGCAATAGTTTCGTTTTTCTTGCAACTTGCCTACCGGACTGACTTAATTAGATGGCTTGAAGCGGTTGTTCATTTTGATAGTAGTGTAATCAATGTTGTGTCTAAACCGTCATCTGTGGGCTGCGACTGTGTTTCTGAAGAGAAGCTGCGGGCAATCATAAAGCAGGAAGTTACTAGTATTCTTCACATGGCCATTGATCGTCGAGTCACTGACAGATTAAAATCTATACAAGGCGATTTGCTTGCGGTTCAGGATTCAATCAGTTTTGTAAACAATGAGTTTGAAGATCTAAAAAAACAGATCGAGGAAAAGTCGTCAGTGATTACTAAACTGGAAGCTGCTGGTTCCGTAATGTCATCCACGATTGTTGAGCTGTCTCGACGACTTGCTGTAGCTGAACAGCATTTGCGGGAGAGTAACATTGAAATCAACGGTATTCCTGAACATAGGTCTGAAAACGTCTGTAGCGTTGCGAAACAGCTTGCAGGCACTGTTGGTTGTTCTCTGGATGACTGCGATATAATTCATGCAACTCGTGTTGCTAAACTCTCTAATGAGAATAACAGACCTCGTCCCGTAGTGGTGAAGCTTAAAAGTCCTCGTCTGCGGGATTCACTTTTGGCGGCAGTGGCAGTGTTCAACAGGAAAAACCCAGAGGACAAGTTGAGTTCTAAACATCTTGGTATTGCTGGAACTCGTGTGCCTATCTACGTGGCTGAGCACCTAACTCCTGCAAACAAGGCTCTTCATGCTGCGGCGCGCATAAAGGGGAAAGAGAATAAATATAAATACATTTGGGTACGTAATGGAAAGATATTTGTTCGTAAAGATGAAAAATGTCAAGCTATTCAAATTCGAACCAATGAAAGTCTGAAGCTTATTATTTGATTCATATAATGTATTCTATTGTTCTTGCTTTGGCTTATGTTTGTACCTCATGGCTATATTAGATATTTATTATCAGAATGTTCGGGGCTTAAGGACAAAGACGAATGACGTTTACAATAACATTCTTATGTCTAACATTAAGGTGATAGCTTTTACTGAAACTTGGCTCAATTGTAATATAAATAATTCTGAACTGATGGACTCTCGTTACGTAATTTATCGTAGGGATAGAGTTATTACAGCCACGTCCAAACAGGATGGGGGAGGAGTGTTGCTGGCGGTCTCTAAAGAACTCCATTCAAGGAGAATGCCTGACTGGGAGAGCGCAGGCGAGGATCTATGGGTTGTTGTTGATGTTGATCTTTGTGGTAAATCTGAGAAGTTGGCTTTGTGTGTCGTTTATCTACCTCCTACGTCTAGCACGCAAATGAAGTTAAAAACCTTGAGTGATTTTTTAAACTCTGCCAGTCGCGTCTTACTAAAAATGAATAAAGTTGTCATATGTGGCGATTTTAATTTAAGTTTTATTGATTGGGTGTTTGATAAGGATACGCTGCAGATTATTCCTAGCAATTATAATAACTCTATTGGTACCGCGTTTGTTGATTTTATGCTTACTAATAGTTTGAATCAAATATGCGCTGTTCGAAATTGTGATGATAGGATCCTGGACCTGGTCCTTACTAATGTTTCTGGTGATTCGGTTGTGCAATCTTCAGACTTACTAAGTAGGCTTGATCCGTTCCATCGAAGTTTCGAGATAACATTTAGCCTTTCACCGACGTGTTTTTTGCGTCCAGTATTGGGAGATTATCGTAGTTTCTACAAAGCTAATTATGATAGAATTCGGCAGCACCTGGGCGAAATTGACTGGAGCGAGAGGTTTAGTCATTGCGATGATGTCGATAGTATGACATTATCTTTCTATAATGAATTATATAGTGTCATAGACGCTAATGTGCCTTTGACGACTATGAAGAAGTCAAGGCATCGACCGCCCTGGTATACTAACGCTCTGGTGGGAATGCTCACCGAAAAGGAAAAGATTAGAAAAAGGTACGCCCGTTATAAAAATCCCCGTGATCATTTGGAGTTAAAAATTTTGAGAAACCTTTGCCATAATTTAAATAAAACTTGTTTATCTCGTTATAAAAGACGCATGGAAGAGAGTATTCAGAAGAATCCCAAAACTTTTTGGTGTTATATAAATAAAAAACGTAATGGCGATAACTCTGTTCCTTCTGTGATGTATTCTGGTAGTGAGTCTGCGAATTCTGGTCAATCTATAGCGCAGTTATTAGCTGATCATTTTTCCTTAGCCTGTAGTGATTCTCAGCCTGTTTTACCGCTGTCTGTCGAATCAAGTTTTAGTAATATTCTGTCGTTTGGTAATATGTCAAGCTTGCACTTTACGGTGAAACAGGTTGAGAGGGGTCTTGGTTCTCTGAAACCGTCAGGGGGTGCGGGTCCTGATAAAGTTCCACCAGTTTTCCTAATTCGTTGTGCTTCGGTTTTGGCTTTGCCTTTGCAACTTATTTACAATCGGTCTATTAGCGATGGGAGGTTCCCTGTGGAGTGGAAAAGAGCTAGAATAGTCCCTGTTCATAAAAAGGGGGATATACATGACGTGAAAAACTACCGTCCTATTTCCATCCTCTCGTGTGTTTCTAAACTCTTTGAACAACTAATACGTCCGGTTTTAACATGCTTTGTTCGTCCATATATTTCTACCTGTCAGCATGGATTTATTCGGGGTCGGTCGACTATGACTAATCTGGTTGAGTTTGTTGCCGATGTGATGACTGGGGTTGACAGGGGTCACCAAATAGACGCCATTTATACTGATTTCAGTAGTGCTTTTGACAGGGTCAGTCACAGCTTGCTGCTTACTAAGCTGGAACGCATTGGTATTACTGGGTCTCTTCTGCATTGGTTTTCTTCTTATTTGGCTGATCGGTCTCTAGTAGTTAATATTAAAGGACACTCATCTAAATGTTACACCGCAAGATCAGGGGTCCCACAAGGTTCAATTTTGGGTCCCATTCTTTTTACAATATTTGTCAATGATATAGCAAACGAAATTAAGCATTCAAATTATTCCTTATATGCAGATGATCTAAAACTCTATAAAACTATATGTTCTTTTGACGATGCGGCACTTTTACAGAGTGACTTAAATGGCATTAAACGCTGGTGTGACGCTAATGGCATGATACTAAATGTAAATAAATGCGTTCATATTAAATTGACTAAAAAAAGAGTCCCTATTGCTAGCACTTATTATATTGAACATGCTTTACTGCTTGAGGTGTCACAGGTGCGAGATCTCGGCGTCGTCATTGATAGCAAGCTCAAATTTGATATACATGTGGACAGTGTAACTTGTAAAGCTGCTAGGATGTTGGGTTTTGTCAAGAGAAATGCTAGAGATTTTCGACTCCCATCCACAAAGATACTTTTATTCAATTGTCTGGTTCGTAGTCACCTCGAGTATGGTAGTGTTGTTTGGAGCCCGTCGTATGTTGTGCATTCGCAGAGGCTAGAGGGTATCCAGAGAGCTTTCACTAGATACCTGGCTTTTACGTCTCCAGGAATTTCTCATAGAAGTTCCTATGATCAGCGCTTGGATCACTTCGGCTTGATTACGTTAAGAGACTTTTTGACAACTTTTTGAGAATCTTTGTGTCCCCTATAATAGTCCTCGCAAGCCTATCTCTCACATTTTTGAATGCTCTCGTAATAGGACCAATCTAGGTCGCCACTCCCCCATAAACAGAATTTGCGTGGAATATGGCGAACTGTGCAGCCGGGCGCCGGATGTGGACATTTTTAGACATTTTTAGCGATTCTTTACGTAAATTTAAAAATCACATACTGAAATCAATAGCGGGCTGTAATTAGATATGTTTTTTCCTCTTTTTTGTCTTTGTCCTATAAACCCATTTAATAATCAATTTGTTTTTTTTTTTTTCTTTTTGACATGATAGACAATTTGTGTATAATGATTTTGACAATGGTATTACAATGACACTTTATTTCCTTTTGATTGTTTAAATAGTAACATATAGCAATTATTGTATTTTTATATGTTGATATAATTATTTAAATTTTAGTTATATTGGATTATTAATATTCTCTTGACTTACCTTTGACTTTTTTTTTATATAAATTTGATTATTGATCGTTTAAAATGAATTTTATTGTTAATGAGTAGGATTCTTGCTTTTTACTTTAAAAATTTTTATGTGATGTTATCTTAATTATACTTGCTTAAGGTGGAATGTTGTGTACTCCGTAATGGGATACATATTAGATAATAATGTAGTAATGATTCATATATAATGTTTTGTATGTATTCTGTGGATGTACCTATAAAATAAATAAATAAATAAATGTTGTTTTTAGGGTTCCAGATATACCTTTGCCTGCCTACTGTTTTTTTTTTTTTTTTTTTTTTGTGTCACTAGGTCGGCAAACAAGCGTACGGCTCACCTGATGGTAAGCGATTACCGTAGCTTATAGACGCCTGCAACACCAGAAACATCGCAAGCGCGTTACCGACCTAATCCCCAATCCCCCCAGAAGCTCTTGTCACCTTACTCACCAACAGGAACACAATACTGCTTGAAAACAGTATTATTTAGCTGTGATCTTCTATAAGGTCGAGGTACTACCCCAGTCGGGCTGCTCCATATTTTGAGCAGGAAATTCCTTATGTGCCCTACCTCAGTGAACTGTCTACTTATAAGTCATTTTTTCTTCCAATTTGTCCTTTATAGGTAGAATCATATCAAAACTTTATAAAAGAAAATAAGATAAGATTTAAATAAATGAACACCTCTTACTCAAAGGTCCTTAATAGTTTATATCAGCCTTCTTCAATGGACCTCATTTTACGAAAACCGATATACAAAGTCGATGCTGTGTCGAGTTTAGTAATTTTAGTTTCGTTGTTTTACTATAAAAAACTTAAACCTGAGTCGGTTTTTTTTCGTTGGCGAGCAAACCCAATTATTCACATTGCACGCCTTCTATTGGGAATACGAAACTGTATCTCCGCTTATTATGGTTTTAATAATAGCTAACATTTCCAACTGTAGAGTAAGTTCTAGCATCTTAGGTAATTTAGTGTCGATCGCACAGTTGAGCAGTTCTTGTTAGAGCAGGCAATCTGTTCGACTCGCAGGTGATAACGTGATTAAGATACCGCAGTGTCTATCTTGTGAGATTATCGGGTCTGATTGTTATTTTGCGAGAACTTGCTTTGATATACACATATTATAATTAAAATTAAATGTCTGTTATAATGATAAAATTAACTAGCTGTGCCCACAACTTCGTCCGCATGGAATTAAACAAAAAGTTATTATTCAGTTCGTAGAGTTATAAAATGTTTAAATTTCTAAAATAAAAATAGCCTAAGTTACTCCTTATTACACAGCCATCTGCCAGTGAAAGTCCCGTCAAAATCAGTCCAGCCGTTTCAGCGATTAGCCGGAACAAACAGATCGATAGATAGACAAAAGCTGTTAAAAATATAAACGGACACTCCAATTTCATTTATTTGTATAAGGTTGCGTAAGGTCGAGGTACTTCCCCAGTCGAGCTGCTCCATATTCTGAGCAGGATATTTTCTTCTGTGCCAACCACACTCAAATTCTTCTGTTTCTCCACTGTGCCTCAACTGCAAGCCATATTAATTCAACACATATCTCCAAACACGCTAACACTTATAAAAATATTATTCTATCTCTCAGTCGTGCTTAGTTTTTTATAAATATGTATCTTACCACATTAACACGCCTAAATAATAAACTGAGGTAGGGCACAGCAGGAATTTCTTGCTCAAAATATGGAGCAGCCCGACTGGGGAAGTACCTCGACCTTACAGAAGATCACAGCAAAATAATACTGTTTTTAAGCAGTATTGTGTTCCTGTTGGTGAGTAAGGTGACCAGAGCTCCTGGGGGGATTGGGGATTGGGTCGGCAACACGCTTGCGATGCTTCTGGTGTTGCAGGTGTCTATAAGCTACGGTAATCGTTTACCATCAGGTGAGCCGTACGCTTGTTTGCCGACGTAGTGACATAAAAATAAAAAAAATAAATAAAAAAAATTACAAAAACAACATCATAAAAGATGTGAATTACTAGGGATTCCGTGGTATCGAAAAGACATATATATTAAAGATCCCTCCAGACGGCTCCATTACTTGAACAGATAGCGACCGGCATTGCTCGCGAGTCGCTCGGGACGAGGCGAGTTTTATCCCCTTTTCCAACTTAAGCTTATTTAACTCGAGGTTTCGAAGTTCGCGGAACCAAATACTGTTATTTGTTCATGTCTACTTCTTACTGTTTGTTATTTTACTTGTTCCGTGACGTCAGAGATATTTTGTTTTTCTGGGTTCCGTTGCAGGGGATGAAAATGACTCTCATTATGACCTTTTATAATTCTTAAAATGCTTTGTGTCCTAGTTAGTATATATTTGTATCAAATCTACTGGAACTTGAAACCCTGGTAAACCTTAAATTAATCGCACATAGTTTGGACAATTAACTAATGACCTAATTTTAATTGTAACGACGGTAACAAACAGAACAGTTCGGAGAAAGAGGCTGCGAAAATTATGAGATATAGCCAAAAAAATTCAAAGAGTTACATTTATTTATTAACTTAAATTATAATTCACAAAATTTTATTTAAATTAATAATTAAAATTAGCAAGCTAAATTGTATAAAATAAAAAGGTACTAGCGTTAATAAGTTATGGCAAAATTTGATGGGATAAACCGTAGTTTAGCAAACGTACTTACTTACTATGTAAACTTCACTGTTTTGTAACGATTGATACAATTTATTTCAAAATTTTACAACAATCAAAACACTGTTCAAAGTGATACTTGAAAGATTCTTATCTAATTATATTCCTGTCAAAATATGTCACGGAACCCGTAGCGTGATAATAAATTCGATCTCGGCAAGTTACGGTAGTGTCTCAAGTTAGCCATCGCGTAAGTTCCCAGAACTAGTTAACGCCTTTTTATTTGCTCCTCGCCTCGAGCTTGTAATCTTTGATCGAGTTAATAATGGTTTCAACGTCAATATTATCATTTATTTGTATACTTTTATTAAATTATTGTTAGTTCGAGTTGAAAAAATATTTTTGCGTTTAATAATTCATCCGAGGAAGTCCATAGACTATATAACATCATGCTACGACCAATAAGAGGTGAGCAATAAAATATCCTTTTTGAGAGCTTCCATTGCCTACGCTGCGTACACAGTTAAACCTAACCAGAAACTATTTATGACGGAATTGATCGCTATTAGAAGTCCTACAAAAAAGTCCGCGACAGCATATGGCTATTTCTTAAAGTTAAGTCATTATAACCTTTTTTATCTTACACTTACGTGAAAAGAATTAAAAAGGTGTGTCCAGCAGAGATTTTTATGACATCTAACCTACTTGTTTAATTTGGCCAAGAAAGTGAAGTAGTTCGAGAACAGACCCGCCTTCTTTGAAATGCAACGTACGCGGTCTTAATATTACTATTATTCATTTGCATTTTGTCGTCACCTGTAATTGTGCTGGCACTTAGTCATATTACTGTTGATTATTATATTTTATGTAGCAACAGTGTACAGTATGTTGATGATCTTATAAATAAATAAATAAAGTAATCAAGCCCTTTTTTTAAATTGGCTGGACTCGCTACTGCGTGCCTAGATATTGTACATTATTTCCCCCTAGTTACATAATGCATAATATATAATCAAACCATACTTTATCATTCTACGTTCCCTGCAAACTTAGAAAAACATTTAAATAAACCAAGCCTTGTAGACCTAGTTTCCGAAAATATCGTAATACCGAATCCTTCCTTGCTATTCTACGCTCCACTGCTAAAGCGTAGCGTGTTACTAACTCATAAAGTTTTCCAGTAACTTTTAGAAATAAAATAGGAATTTTCCGAATTGTACTAAATAATTTGAAAATTGAATTACTGGAAACTTGTTTCCATAGATAATTTATTGCGCTGTTATTTTATTAAGTCATTTTTTAGTATACAACTAGGCCGGCAAACAAGCGTACGGCTCACTTAATGGTAAGCGATTACCGTAGCTTATATTAATGGATGTGTACAACACCAGAAGTATCCCAAGCGCGGTGCCGACCCTATTCCACTCAATCCATCTGGACTCATCTATGCCTAAAATATGACCAGATCTCCTGAACTCATCCAGGAGATCTGGTCATATTTTAGGCAGTTCAAAATGTTTACAGGAAATCAAGCGTTTCGTGTTAAAACTTCTAAAAGCTATGTAACTATCACTATAATTTAGTCTATATTCAGTTATATTGGTGTCCTAAATTAATTGGTAAGTGGTGACATAAGTACATGGTGCTGATACATTAAAGACTAGTTGTTGTACCTGTTTAAATTTGGTAAATTTAATTTTAAATTTAGAATTTTAGACGTCGCGTTCGTTGATTTCGTATATTTCGAACCTGGTTATATTGACTTTCAAATTTAGAATTTTAAAAGTCAAGTTCGCTAATTAATAAAACAAGACGCCAAAAAAAATATTGTGTCCTATCAGTGTGTGCGCTACGAATCCTCCATTAAACTTTAATCCCGAAATTAACACTTCCCTGCTCCCAACTTATAGAAACGTAAGCAGGTCGTATCACGGCAGTTCCTTTGTGACACGTTCTCTTTTTGCGAAGGCTTTGTCCCCCACCCCTCCCAACCCCCTCTCGCCCTCAACAAAGCGCCTCTCTTTAATCTCCGCCCCGCGTAATTAATTCCTGTTTTTGAAACTCTTATACAGTTTATCTTCCACTTAACTTTTTTATCATCGTTTAACTGTAGTTCGCGCTGGAAATATGATGTTTGAGAAAATTAAACGGCTTGATTAAATTTCACTTCGTTCGCTTTTGTTTATTATACAGTTGGTAATAAAGTTGAACAAGTTGCGTCGCTGGATGGATATCCGAGCTGATTCGATTAGAACCTTCTTAAACTTTGTTGCTTTTTAAACTTTCACTCAGCGATGAGGAAGTGAGTTGTTAGCGTCTAACTGGTGGAACAGAGTTAAGAACTACGCTTAGAAGCATAGAATTAAAGTGTATATCCGGTGTTTGACTGTTGGGACGGTGTTCAAAAGCGAGCGTATATCTGAAAAAGTTAATACATTACCGTTTTTTTTTTTACACATAAAATGTGAATGTGGTACTTTTTATATTTGACCTTTTTTATTTATGAAGAAAAATAAGGTTGTTGATATAAGAACGTCAAAAAATTGGGTCTTGCAATGCCGTTTTTTTTTTTATACAACTAGGTCGGCCGAAAAGCGTACGGTTCACCTGATGGTAAGTGATTACCGTAACTTATAGACAGACGCCTGCACCACCAGAAGCATTGTAAGCGCGTTGCCGACTCTGGTCACCTTACTCACCAACATGAACACAACACTGCTTGAAAGCAGTATTATTTTGCTGTGATCTTCTGTAAGGTCGAGGTACTTCCCCAGTCGGGCTGCTCCATATTTTGAGCAGGAAATTCCCTGCTGTGCCCTACCTCAGTCTGTTACTGTTGTTATATAAAAGATATATTTTAGTGATGAAACAAAAAAAATTCGATATCAAACGAATTTGAGACGTAATTTAAAAAAAAAAACAATATTATTTTATTTGAACTAGTCGTCATAAAATTTCCTGTCCTTGTTTAAAACTCTATACTGTATAAATAATGCTGGCGACTATTTATCTTGTGTATAATAAATACTCTTTTGTACAGTTTTTCGCGTTTGAAACATTTTCACTATAATTGTTTTGTTTTTAGTTGCTTTCTGTGTTCAAAATAAAAATTTATAAAACTATTATTAATTTTTATAAAATGTCTGATGGAAAATACGTTGCAAATCTTGACAAAATTTAAAATTATAATGAAGTTTCTTTTTAAATTGTATTCGTAACCATAACTCAGTAGAAAATTAGGTTAAGTAATTGTGTTTGAATGCAAACAAAAAAATGACTTCTAAAACAAATTTTACTTACACTAGTTGAGTTTAAATTTTAAGAATACAATTTTTATTTACAGCAATACAACTTAGACTCACAGACGTCATATCATTCATTAAAATAAAATTAAAATAGTGTTCGGTACTCAATGAAGATAAAGAAAAGGGTTTGACCCTTTAGTGGAATCATAAAACGTTAAAAGTTAAAAGAACGCGGCGACAGCTCTGGGTAATGAAATAGGGACACGAAAACGTCACAAAGGAAATTGCGAAACGCCTTTTGCTCCGAATTACCGAGACGGTATTTAATGTAAAGACGTGTATCTTGTGAGAGTCTTGTGAGACAGGCATACCGGCGCGCGGCGCTGCGCCCGATATTGAATCTGAGAGAATTTTTCACATACATGTTTCGTAGTTACAATGGAAACTATTTTTAATATTAAATTACTATAGCGGTTTACCTGTAATTTGTTATATTATGTCCCGGACGTCTCTTTTGTAGGAGACATTCGAGTCGAAGTCGATTGTGTATAGACTATAAAAGAATATTCTAGGCGCGTGGAGATTTAACAGATTGATCAAAAGTGATACAAACGTCCAAACTTTCACCCGAAGCCTTTTTTTTTATTTTTCATCGTGTCATCTAAACTAGACATAGCCTGTATCTTAGATATCAGTCTCCTTTGTTACATATTTCAAGTAAAAATTTATATTGCATGCTCATCACAAGTACACTATTTGTAATAACATGTTAACAAATAAAAATAATTAATGTGAGGGTAGAATAACAATTACATTGTGTTCAACGAAAAATGTATAGTCTGACAACAACTACTATGAACCTAAGAAAGGATCGGATAGGATCCTAGGATCGGATGTGGCGTAGGCGTGAGATGCCGTGCGTCCTACCCGTTTTAACATACAGTGCTGAGGCGTGGACACTGATGAAGGAACTGGTACATAACTTTAAAGTCACACAATGTGTAATAGAATAGGTTATGCTTGGGGTATCTCTTAAAAATAGGATTAGAAATGAGACTAGCCGTGAGACAGCAAAAGTCCGAAAACCGACATAGCCCATAGAATTAGCAAGTTGGGGTGACACTGGTCACCTATGTTGTAGAACCGATGGTTGTTGGAGCGGACGTGTCTTGAAGTGGAAACCACGTGTTAGCAAACGCAGTCTGGGATCTACATAAGATTACCTGTGTAGGCTGGATGAGGATTGCGGAAAACGGGGATGTCTGGTGCGAACTTGGGGAGGCTTATGTCCAGCAGTAGACTGCAATAGGCTAAACTGAAGACGTGATAGATCCTTACTTTTAAGCATATTGTTTACGACGCATTAGCGCAACGTTCACAGTACTGGCTTATAGATACTTGCTGTAGTTTATGCTTGTGTGTACTTCGGAACCCCGGCATAAGAGTAAATTATAATAGTTGAAAATATTCTACTGGTGAACAAATAGATATTTTCCTGTAGAGCATTTGATTTAATGATTAACACATTACTAAACTGCTGGTTTGCAAATAAAAATGTCTCAAAATTTCTCCCAAAGTACACCAGTTTTGTTAACAAAGTTTTATTCCGCTTTCGAGCGTGGAATTGAGTTTTAAAGACAATTATAACACTTGAAAAATCCAGTGATACGAATAGGAGTATATTCGCATCTCGGTGGCCGCCTCGGCTCTCGGACAAAAAATGTACTTAATGTTTTATAAAAAAGTTTTGTACTTTTCTTTCGTAAGTTGTATTCGCCTGAAGTGGTTTGCAATCCTCAGTTGATGAGTTCCAGTTCTTAAGTGTGCCAGAACTCAATTGGATAGATCTCATAAATAATTGTTCAAAGTGGATGATATAACTGAAACTATAACTGTATGAGTTAAGAACTATAACTGAACTGTACTTCAGCAATCGTAAGCTATGAATGGCCAATAAAAATGTTTTCTTTTTTTCTTTCTTTCTATGTACTCGTATATATTTGACTGTGGTTTTATATTCTTTTGCTATGTTTATTTCTGTTTTTCTGTATTTTCACGCCAACTACATATTTGCTATAGCTAAATATTAAATATAATTATATTTCGCTCTTTTTATTCTATTATATTTTATTACGCTGGTGGTTACATTTTTACCACATTTGCAATGTTCATAAAGTCCATACAAATAAATTTCTACGTGATTTGAGGATATTTTCAGATCCCAGATGCTGGGTTTTTTCAGCAGACGAAGCCAGTCTCCTCGTACGAGTCCTTCCTTAAGCAACAATATAGGACCTGTAGTATGAAAAAACAGTTTTTATACAGATCAGTAATCCCAGATAGTTCCTCAGTGAATTAGGGGTTTTCAATTACCAATATCTTAAGAGACATACAAGACTGGACCTAAAAAGGAAACATTACAAACACACTCCTCCCAAGGACTCTATTATTATTTTTACAACACACACGTTTTCAATACGTAACGAAACTAAAGGCATTATTTTTTCGCTGACATTAACATCGTATAAAAACCACACGTTAGATTTATCAAAGAAAAAGTAAAAGGATTCGAAGATAACAAAAAAACGTGTATATAATAGAGAGTAACAATAGATATCGCTGAAAGGATCGCAGCAGACGACGGACTCGCCAATTACTTAGTACTCATTACGAGGAAAAACGAGATAACTCTGTTTAGAATCCTTTTACATTGTTATAATACTAGTTAGTTTGTTCATAACTCCGATGTTCGTTTGTTGAGCCTTGGAGAGTTAATTCATTTTTTTTTTTAAATAATGCAGGGAACCGTGTGGCGGATGTCCTACATGGATAAAGAGGTCTATCGTGGGATATTACAGACTGATTGCATCAGAATAAGCTGTTAGATAAGATTAAAACATTGTGATTATACAGATGATAATTTTGAATATGAATAAAAGCTATATATTTTAGAAATTCAATAATCTGTACCCAAAGAGGATGAGTGATGTTAACTTTAAAAATGTCGAAGAGAAAATTCAAAGATGTCTTTAGTGCCGCAAGCGATCGTAACAGGAAAATTGTGATCGGTTTCATTAATTCTTTCAGTTTTATTTAAAAATTTATAAAAAGTAATTTCAAACGATGTTTTCCTTTAAAACCTTTCGGGCATATTTTTTTAATTTTTTTTTATATAACTAGGTCGACAAACAATCGTACGGCTCACCTGATAGTAAGCGATTTCCGTAGTTTTTAGACGTCTGCAACACCAGAAGGATTGCAAAAGCGTTGCCGACCCCATCCTCAATTCCCTCCAGGAGCTTTGGTCACCTTACTCACCAAAAGGAACACACAACTGCTTGACATCTGTCTTATTCAGCTGTGATCTTCTGTAAGTTCGATATTCTACCCCAGCCGGGCTGCTTCATATTTTGAGCAGGAAATTTCCTGCTGTGTTCTACCTCAGTCATAAATAAAATAAAAACATTTAGGTCAAATTATAAAAAAAGACGTAACCCTTCTCTCAAATAGAGAAAGAGGTCTATGTACAGCAGTAGAATGTTACAGGCTGAATGCATGAATGCAAAAAAGACAATTCTAACATAAATATTAAGAATTTTGGTAATTTACTTAAAATCGAAAAATATCAAAAAAAATCTCCAAAAAAAAAACTATAGCACCTTTCCAATTAGGATTTTTTAAAATATTTCTTGAATTTTGAAAGAAGTGTGATCTAAAACTTAGTAAGAACTCATAGCGAAAAGCAAACTCGAGGCCGTTTGGGCTTTATTCAAGAAACTAAACTTCCCCAAAGAGCTTATTGCAAATAAGGTTTCTGAAGTAATTTCATATTACATCAAATTTAAGAAATGTAATCCTTTACCAAAATGCAATATTTGAATGCTGACTTTCTCAGTTCTGTATCTGCAAAAGAACTTTCCTATTTATTTCTATCACAGAATATAAAAAGCGAATTTACAAAATGCGATTCATATAAACATAAAAAGCGATTTATAAAAATGCAATGTAAAAAAATATTTACAATAAGTAATTTAACGCATATTTTGACCCTCAAATAATCTAATATCTATTGTGCTGATGCCGATATCTGTACAAATAAATAAAATTGGAGTGTCTGTTGGACCCTTTCAGGCGGAAACTACTTAACTGATCATCATGAAACTTTGTACACATATTTGTGGAGGTATAAGAAGTAACATAGGATACTGTTTATTAAAAAAAATTAAATGCGAGCAAAGTCGTGGATAAAAGCTAGTATTAAAATAATCGGTTTTTACTAAATGCATATGAATATTTATACGGTACATGTACTAAAATAACATTTTTTACAATTTTTGTCTGTCTATCTATCTGTGTGTTTGTTCCAGCTAATCTCTGAAATGGGTAGACCAATTTTGACGGGACTTTCATTAGCAGATTGCTGGTGTAGTAAGGAGTAACTTAGGCTACTTTTGTTTTAGAAATTTATTTTTTTTATAACTGGGAACTTAACAACTTATTTGTTAAATCCAGTGGGCCAGCTAGTTTTAACATAAACTTATCGGAGATACAATCAGTGTATTGACGAGGCTCAAGCAACCGGCAGCGAAATTAAGATAGATGGCGCTGTCCCAAGTACACGCTTATCCACAGATACTAAAGATGGCGTTCGGAAAATAATAAATAATAATCAATGAAAATACATATATAGAACACCTATCGATTCCAATTGTTACAAACATGCTCAAAGTATTATTTTCGAAGCAGAAGTATCAATATAGTACAATAGTACATTAAATATTGTTGTAAGCTCTACCAACCTCTTCCACACTGTCGAATAATATTACTCGTTGAAATACGATTCAATACGAATGAAAAGCATCGCGGGCAAGAATCGGAGAGGATACAATGAAGTGAACGCAATGATACTGGATATTACAAGACGCGCCCTGTATCGAGCCGCTGGGTGCTTGTAGTACGAGATAGGATCGCCTACAGTCCATTGTTTAGATTTTATATTACAGTTGATAGTCCATTATGTACACAATTATTTATATTATAAATATTTGATTTATTGGAAAAAATATTGATCAAACAACTGTTGCTGTGGAAGTCTATTTTAAAGTATTTTTGTAATATTAAATAAGGCAAACAAGCAGTAAGGCTACTCCGACCCTGTCTACAACCCTCCCCAGGTGTTTAAGCTACCTTTTCACCACAGGAACACAACACTTTTTTAATTCAATATTATACCACCAAAATGCAAAACTATGAATTTCAAAGAAGCCAGTTGAATGAGCCAGAATGAAGGTTATCAAGAAGAAATCGCTATTTAGCGATAAGATCGCCTTTGTACATCTTGTATTGTATCTTTCTTTATATGTATGTATCTAAATTTCGATGTACACTAAGAATAAATAAATAAATAAACAAATATAGCCATCCAATACAACCTATATACATCTAACTAATTATAAGTCGAACCATAATACTACAGAAAACTTTCGTTTGAATAGTATTAATAAATTTAAGTTTTACGTCATATGTTGGAAATCAACATTAAAATAAGCAGACACGCGACCTCGTTCAATGACAATGTCGCTACATATAACAATGTACAATAATATCCTTCAGACGATGTTTGCGGTCGCCGTTCAGCCATAAATCTGTTGTTTGCTCACACGGTTATTGCGTTACACACCATCTCCGCGGTCATAGCTTACGTACATTAATTCTTGTTAATGGAATGTACACTATGAAGTCTGATTGCTTTCATTCGGAGCTCTCCGGCTCGCTATTATTTTCTCACCATAATGCCCCTGAAAGGTTTGAGCCACTGAATTAGCGTGCGTGTCTCTTGTGCTCTTTTCCGCTTAATCTGGATACCTATTTGTGTTATTTGTGTGGTTTTTAAAAATTTCTAGGACATTTTTAAATCTTTGTTAAAGTGGTAATAAGAAGATCAGTATTGCTCTCCTAAGGCAAAAAAATAAAATTTCGTTCAACTATAGGCGAAGTCAAAGAAGCGTGTTTTTTCAAAATTAATTAAGGAAAGATGATTTTAATGTCACTGTATCTATTTCTTGTTTTGTTTTACAATTTTTTTAATTTTAGGAATTAATTTTAAACGAAGTCATCATTTTGTACCATCTCACGGTTAATATCTAGATATTGTAAAGGCACTTTGTACTTTATCTTGTTGTATCAGTATATTAGTCACGTAACGTAGAAGAAGAAAGAAGAGAATAAGAATAAGAAAAAAAGAAGAAAAGAGAAGAAGAAGAGTAGGAATACTTGACTAGTTAGCTAAATAGCGTATGTATGTTAAATCTATGTTCTCCCTCCACGTCAAAGAAATATTTAGATATATGCATTATTGTCAACCGAAAAATACAAAGTTTGGCTTAAGTCTTAAGAATTTTCCTCAATGCAGAAAGAGTAAACCTAATGCGGAGCAGCGTGGTGAATTAAGCTCCCAGTCTCTTAAATCAAAAACAATTACAATTTTTACTTTGTAATGCCAAACAACATTTAAAATTTAAATGTGTTCAGAAAACACGCAAGATTGTACAAAGTCGCAGTGCAGGGTGTAAAAGTCATAAAAGTAACAGAGCAGTGAAACGTGAAATCGTATCAAGATTTAGCATAAACGCTGACTTTACGGCCACATTTTATTAGTCCCCCACATTTGCAACGGTAAAGAGCGCGAAATATCTCCGCGTCGAACATGACAACTATTTCCACGTTACCGTTCTATTAAGATCTCCAACTTACGTAATATTTAGCTAGCCTTTCTATATCTGGTATATAACTGTAACCCAATATTATCGATAACATCTCTATAAGTAAATATAAGAGATCATAAAACAATAACACGATATTTTCTTTGGTTTTACTAAACAGTCATATCTGTGGTAACTTATAAAACAATTTGCATAAAACTTTATCGTGACTCATACCACCAATCGATACATACATAGCAATCGATTGCGCGACGATTGCATGGTTATTGCAACTTAATTTTGCAGTCATCAACAGCCTTTCATTACGGGCAGCATTTCCAACCAAGCTGAGATTAAACTTTTAATCTCATAACTAGTTTTGTGTTACAACCGCGTGTGAACATTAACAGTAATACGACGGTTCTTTTGCAATCTTCTCGTACGAGCAAATATAATTTCGCCGGGTAATTGTGAGCATTAATTCGCACGAGTCGCAGGGGACGTCGGCTCCGTTTTAATATTCCGCTCGCCCACTTGTACGGAAAATCGTCTAATTGCCCTTGTAAAGGTGAATATTACGTGTATACATTGTATTGTTACGTATCCACTGTGGTTATTGTCGGTTCTGTGTTTACTTTAAATTAATTTTTGATGGGTTTGTTTCTATTTTGTATGACTGGTTTAAATATTAATAATGGCTCGTAACTAACTTGGAATAAAGCAATTGGTTTTATTCCAAGTTATGTTGTCTATATCCGATTTTATTTTCCATGGTTTTTTTTTCTACTGTATGCCGATGAAAATTTTGCTTGTTAAATTGAATACGCTATGTTCCTCAAATCTGTCAAAAAAAAAATGGAATAGAAGGTATATTTAAAATTATAGTTCCTAAAGATACACATTTATCATTTCTCCTCCATCCATCCATCTCCATATAATAGAGTATGATATCAATGGATTTGATATTTAACGACAAAATACAGCATAAAATTGATTTTCAAGGATAGTTTATTTAGTGAAGACTACTAATACCGCTGTGTAAAGAACCCGCGCCACTACAGAGGCTTATTCAACACGTTCCACAGTAAATAAAACTTGGTTAAGTAAGAAGTTTTTCCTCGTAAGCAATTGCGGTCGAGAGAATTAACGTAAACGCTCGCAACACATGATTAAAGTCGGACGAACTCAACGAAAAGTGAATTACGGAAGTTACCCTCGCGGGGTCGGCTCAATCAGAGATCTACGCGGTCTGATTTCGTCGGCCACGTATCAGAATACTTCAGAAGCCCCAAAATAAAGTCCATACTAGTTCATCGAGTGACCATTGACAACAAATCAAGGCATCTTTGTGTTTTAAAGAAACTATGTTTATGGAGAAAGTAGGAAAAATTCGTCTTAAAAACCAGTATATTTAGAAGAAAATTTTGCCACATGTATATTTGCACAGCTGGAAATATCATACATGTTAAAGAAGATCACAGCTATATAATATTGTTTTCAAGCAGTGTTGTGTTCCTGTTGTAAGGTGACCAGACTATCCAGGGGGAATAGGGGTAGAGTTGGCAACGCGGTTGCGATGCTTCTAGCTTTCTAACCTAACCTAACCTAACCGCTGGCTTTGAAACACACAGGCCGAAGACGTGCAGCAGCGTCTTCGGTGCGACAAAGCCAGCCCTGCGGTCACCAACCCGCCTGCCCAGCGTGGTGACTATGGGCAACACACATGAGTTCACGCATTTTTGGCGTGGACTTGTGGAGGCCTATGTCCAGCAGTGGACTGCAATAGGCTGGAATGAATAATTTTTTCCTAAAAGCCAAGGAGAAAGTGAACATTTTCATACAGAAAAGAATATATATATAATGTCTAAATTTAATGTACTAATTATCGTACCCTGTACTAAAGAGGAAAACTTGTTCCGGCCAGTAAACGTAAGTAGCGAATGATCATCGAGGTCAATAGAATAGTTCTAATAAAATATTCTTAAAATTTGCGGTTCTTTCAGTTTAGCAAAATTTTGTACATTGCAATTTTATTTTTCGTTTTCCGCTTTATTTTGTCTATTTCATACAATCTTGACTTGAAAATGCATATTAATTTAATATTGTTAATAACAAATTTGATTATAGGAATCCTGTTTGCAATAATGCAATAGATAGTGTCTCCTATTTTAGAATTATAAGTTTCGAAGCGCGCGTCTAAATTCTAGCGAAATATTGATATTAAGCAGTAACTATTGAAATTGGTTTCAGAGACGTCGAAAGATATTTTGATAGCAATCAATGCTGTTATATAATATTGGCAAACGATATTACTATTATACTCGTATATACAGGAGATATATATATATATATATATATATATATATAGCTATCAATTTTGGTGTACCGCTTCCCCATTAACTACTTTTATTTTATTAGTTGGGTTTAAAGCTTCTTTGTTCTGTAAATAATATATTTCAATCCTGTTAAATTGCATGTTTGTTAAAACCTCATTCAAGTTTCGAATAAATGGCTTTCACGAGTGCATTTTTTTATATAACCAGGTCCTCAAAAGATGGTAATACTGGCTTCTGATGGTAAGCAATTACCGTAACTTATAGACGCCTGCAAGACCAGAAGCATCGCAAGCGCGTCGCCGATCCTACCTCCAATCCCTCAGAAGCTCTGATCACCTTACTTACTACATGGATACAACACTGCTTGAATGGGGTATTATTTAGCTGTGATCTTTTGTAAGTAAGTACTACCCCAGTCGAGCTACTCCACACTTCGAGCAGGGTATTTCTCTGTGCCGTACCTCAGTTAACCAAAAAAAAGATGTTTTTTATGTTTATCAACAATACAGAACAACGATAAACACACATTATATTATAACCATTGTTTATAACGAATATCGATTTTACTTTTATTTAATTTATGACATCACAATAATGACGATATAATCAACAAAAAAACCGAAGCCAATCCTAAGCACGTGGCGTAGGTATCACTAAGAAGTTACATTTAACACTTAATATATATTTTGTGTATATACTTCGTATGTTTTTCTACGTCTTAAGGCTGATTGGTATACACAGCTGTATGGATGCAAGTCCGTATTGTAAAGTTTTAAAATAAAAATAAATAAAAATGTGTCCGCTATAATGTTTGCTCCCATGCACCACTAGGACAAAATTGGGAGATGTGTTCCGCGCGACCGACGCTCCCCGGAGATCACCATGGAGCCCGCTCCAACGGCGAGAGATAGATGTGCGGACTGGACGTATCTGTAAGTCGATTTAAAAAGATATATTAGGAACTGTTCTGCACTAACCGGGCTAATATTTTTAGAAAAGTAACTTGAGTTTGACTTCCTCTTTTTCATTCTACTACTGTTAGATAACGTGACATACTTATCATGTGAGTAACCCCTCTGTAGTTCTATCATTATATTCTTAATTCTATCTGTGTATGTATGTGTGTGTGTGTGTGTGTATATGCTGTGACTGTAAATGTCTCGATGTCAAATCCTATGAATTTTAAAAATAAATACTTAAATAAGACAAAAATAAAATTCATACTATTCAAAAAAAAAATTAAAAAATATTTAAATAGGTTATTTTAATTTATGTTTCACACTTATTATAACTATCCATCCAGAGTGTTAGTTCAAACGATTATTTTTATTTATTTATTTATTTACATTCGCTTACAATGACTACACAATTTCCTTGCACTTGCTGGAAAACATAGCTGTGTGCGTATAACAATTATTTACGACTAAAACAAGCAAAGCAAAAAGTTGTACCTACTACATACAGACACGTCAAACAAACACGATGGCCTTATAAATAATGTCAAGAGAGTAAAAGCCTACTCATATGAAGTATGTTTTGACACGACTTAAAACAATTCTTTAACATAGCAACGTGTATTAACATGTTCTGACGTAGTGACGGCTTGTGACTTGTTCCCTCGTTGACGGGAAATGAGTTGGTAACAGGTTGCGTTATTGTTTACTTAGAGTCGGTACATGGGGAAAGAGGCCTATGCCCAGCTGTGGGATATGATATATCAAAAATAGACATTGATATATGTTCGCAAATGTTGTCAAGATCACAAGAATACAATTGCTACGCCATATGATACTCATCTTATAATGATTAACTAATATAGACCGCTTGCTTTTGTATTGATGGGATAAAAAGAGCTATTCAATTAAGATATATACAATCGAACGAGTCCCTTTCATTATACGTCAATTTCAAGTCATTCTTAAGAAGAAAAATAAATTGAATGCCGTCCCTTAATGTAGACTAACTGTGGCCGAGACTTCGTTCGCGTGAATTTTATTTTTCAGAAAATGAATCTAGTAAATAAGCTGTATATTACGATGTCACAGGCAAATTATAAATTAGACCCCCAGAATTAAATTTTATTCCGTATTTTTTGTGTACAGACATATAGACAGATCAAAACCCTGAACACATTTACTGGCGAAAGCAACTAAATGGTCTTTAGATATTTCCTTTTTTTAAAAGCAATTGTTAAAATATATCACTGTATACTTTCCTAATAAAACAAAATAAAATAATAAAATAATAAAATTTATTTCTCGAATATCATCTCTGCGTAGACTAAACTAGTTACAGTATTAACATATATCTGTCGAAGACAGCGTTATTCTGACTATCGTCAGACAACATGTTGGCGAAGTTTGGGATGATCGAGCGAAGAAACTACGTCGTCAATGTCGTAATCTTCGTTAAAGTGATTTTTATAAATTTATTCGTAATTGTGCGACGCGCCTCCGTCTCGGCGTCTTGACCGAATTGCGCGACAATGCTGCCAATCTCAGGACGCCGCGCTAAACCTCATTTTTCATTTCCTGTCAATGACTGTCTCCGACATATCTCGTGTTCTTAACTTCTTTGTACGGTTCTATTATAATGAAGTAAAATCACCACATCCTGAGCTCGCTTCCACCTGTAATATCCCACTACTGGGCAAAGGCCTCTTTCCCTATGTATGAGAAGGTTCAGAGCTTAATCCACCACGCTGTTCCAATGCGGGTTGGCGAATATATTCCATACTATGAGTAACGATCGCTATCAGGTGTGCATGATAACAACCGGGGCCGATGGCTTAACGTGCTCTCCGAGGCACGGTGGAGAGACCCACAAGAACTGCACAAACACCCAGACCACGGTAAACACCTCTATGGCCAATACAAATGTTTGTCACGTGCAGGGATCGAACCCGCAACCGCCAGCGCAACAGGTACAATCCATGGCTGTGACCGTTGCGCCAACGCGGCGTCATGAGCTCATAAAATAAATATTACAAAATAAATTGAACACTTTAATTAGTAGGTATGAAATTTTCTACTTGAACGAAGTCGCAGGCTTTAACTAGTTAGTTTTATTTCTAAAGCAGTATTTAATCTTACACTGGGAGATCGCGTGATCCCACGAGAGGACTCGAGCGCGCTCGCCCGTGAACCGATAGGTGGGGGGACGGTAGGAGAGGGGGGTCTATCTAGAACTTTATTTACTCGTTGGGAGCTTTTAGTACGAAGTAATATAAATGATTGCGGACCGATTTCTACGTTTTTTAACCGACTTCCAAAAAAAGAGGTGGTTCTCAATTCGACTGTATTTTTTTTTATGTATGTTACATCAGAACTTTTGACTGGGTGGAGCGATTTCGACAAATTTTCTTTTAATCGAAAGGTGGTGTATGCCAATTGGTCCCATTTAAATTTATTTGCGATCTAACTACTACTTTTTGAGCTATATCTAATAATGCGTTTTTACTTGACGCTTTTTTCGTCGACCTACGTTGTATTATACCGCATAACTTTCTACTGGATGTACTGATTTTGATAATTCTTTTTTTGTTGGAAAGAAGATATCCCTAGTTTAGTACCATGATAAGGAAACTTTGATCTGATGATGGGATCCCAGAGAAATCGAGGGAACTTCTTGAAAATCCGCAATATCTTTTTATTGGGTGTACCGATTTTAATGATTTTTATTTTAATCAAAAGCTGATGTTTGTCATGTGGTCACATTTAAATTTCATCGAGATCTGATAATTATTTTTTGAGTAATCTTTGATAATGCGTTGTTACTTGACTATTTTTTCGTCGATCTACGTTGTTTTACTCGTCGATGTAATTGAAGTCGGTTTTTTTTTTCGTTTGCGAGCAAACACAATTATTTTAGGTACGAATTGTTTGATATTATATATTTTTAATGTAAGTTTTAAGCATTTGATGAGATCTTACATCTAACTAGCTGTGCCACATGGTTTCATACACAGTAAACACAATGACGTCGACTTCACAGCAACCGTTCAAAGAGTCATATCACTTCTAAAGATCATGATGTAACAAGACCAAACTTGCATCGGATTTTAAAAGAAAGCCTCCATGATTATAATTGTGAAATTTAATTCAATTTTTACATTATATCACGGGAACAAATAAAGACACAAATGGACAGGCCAAAATTCTGTAATATGGTTTTTTTGCTCACTCAAAGATATACGCTTCAGCCTGTAATATCCCACTGCTGGGCATTGAGCCTCTTTCTCCGTGTAGAGGAATGATTGGAGCTTAATCAACTACGCTGCTTCATTGCGGGTTGGCGCTCACAACTAGGTACTACATAAAGATATAATTGTTTTTATTTTATAACATAAATAGAACAGTAGACCGAATGCGATATCAAATCGTAGCATAGATATAATATTCAGTGCACACAGCATTGAATTGAATCTGATGAATTGATTACACAATACACACACATATACACTTCATAGATAAGTTATAGAAATCAAGCAGGACCCGGAAATAAGCAATAACGTGTATATACATATCGACCGCTCTGGTGTAATGGTGCGTAAGCCGTGCCGACGAGGCTAAACACGGTCGCGGGTTCGATTCCCGTATTAGTAACGATTGCTATCAGGTGTACTTGATAACAACCGGGACCGACGGCTTAACGTGCTCTCCGAAGCACAGTGGGGAGATCCACATACTGACTGCACAAACACCCAGACCACGGCAAACACCTGTATGGCCAATACAAATATTTGTCATGTGCGGGGATCGTACCCGCAACCGCCAGCGCAACATGTACAATCCATGGCTGTGACCGTTGCGCCAAAGCGGCGTCATTCATCGTCGTCTTTCGGCGTCGTATTGAAATACTACCCAGTCAAAAGTTCTGAGGCAACCTACATAAAAATACAGTCAACTTAAGAACATCCTCCTTTTTTGAAGTCGGTTAAAAATGAATTCAAATTAAGAACTTTGTTCTAAATCGGCTCGGCGGATATACTGCAGCTTTTACAGTTGCTAACTAAGTTTTAGTGATACAGTCCAGTCGGCGCTGTCGTAGTCAACTGCGCAGACAATAGGCCGCAGAACGTACAGCAAACTCGGAGAGGTTTTAATGCCTCACAAAGTCCTAGTAGCTTTATAATATATTTATTTATATACTATTTATTAATACCGACATAGTCATCATGCTGTAACTCCACAAACTCAAAAAGTAATCTCTCAAATAGATAGGCCCTATTCATTCGTGTATCAGGGACGTCGATAAAATGGCTCGGCGTCGAACGCGCGAGCGCTGAAACTATCCATTTGAACGATGTAACGAGCCCTCGAAACCTTATCGGCGTTCACTATTCATTAACTTTCCGATCACACGCCGACCCGACCGGTCGGGAGCCGCACGCACTAACGACTTAATCTACTCCGCTGTGTGCGGCGGCATATGTAGCGATTCGCAAAGTTATCCGGATGTGATACTTTTGGTTCTACTGGATACCATGATTGTCATAACACCTATTGAGTTGAAATTGGTGTTTTGAATTGCCCGTTGGCGCAGTTTGTATTGGCCCTGCTTTCTGTTCCGCAGGTTGCGGGTTCGATTCCCGCCTGAGTCTGGGTGTATTATATATCGATACCTTTGGGTAGAAAGGTCGTATAAACCATTTTGGCCAAATTGAGTTATATATACCATTTTTCTCAGAATTTTTTTCTCTATCGATCTGTATATACGAAATGCAGAAATTCGCACAAAAATGGTTAATACGACCCAGAAATTTTCGATCATAGTCTCTAAAAAAAGGTAAATTTTCAATGTAAAAGCCGAATGTTTTTTTTTTGTAGTTTTGTTATGATGTAATGACCATAATTTATATTAACTCAGGGCGTAAAAATAGTCGTTAATTGTAAATGGCTTATACGCCCTAACTTTACCAGGGCACACTTACATGCCTGTGGACTCTGTTCATGCAACTATCGAACGTGAAGTTAAAAAAATTACTGTCTGGAGTCCAACACATTGGCCATCATACATTGAGGCTGCAAGAAAAAATCCTAGGCCTTATAATGTTAATGTAATGGAGTATTCTGATTTTCTCAATTGGAATGAAATAACTGCTGCGACATTTACAAATGAAACTTCTAAAACACTGAAAATGCGAAACATCCGAATCATTACGTTGAAGAAAAAGAGTCCAAATAAAATGTACGTTAAATACTCAATGAAAGAAGAGACGTCACCTGATAAAGTAATATTATTTAAAAAATCTGGCAATAAAGAAAAATCTAAAGGTAGAGGTAAAGGAAGATCGAAAAGCCGTGCGATACTACCCGAACAAGGTGTAAGCAATGATACACATGAAAAGGTAATGACTATGTCCCCAACTGCACTTTACAAAAACAAATTGCAAATATCAGACGTAAAATATAAGGATTTAAAACGTCTATGTGATAATGGAATTATACCAAAAAGGTACCACCATGATTATTTTAACTTACCCCATGGAAATGTGGCTGACTCTCTTACGCTGACCGACGAAGAAGACGAGGAAGAGCTAATTGAATAATACATTTATTATTATAAAAGAATAATAACTTTTCGTATTTACGTAATTTCACATTTCATTCGTTAGCAAAATAATTATTATTTAGTAAAAAAAACAAGACTGTTAAATAATTGTATTCTTTGTCACCTAAATTTATTTTTTGAAAATGTGTTTGTCAATTCATAATTTATTTTAAAATATTTTATAATAATAATTAAAATAATTTATAGTAACAATTCATAAGTTATTTTAAACTAATTATGAATACAAATTTATATAATAAATAAGTTACTTTTTAGTACATAAGTTGGTCACGTTTAGTGCTTGATCGTTTTTTAATTATTTTTATTAATTGTAATTTAATAAATTACTTAGTAAGTAAGCCTTAGAACAAAGGCTTAATACAATAATTTATTGAATTACAGCTAATTATGTACAAAAATTAAAAAAAAAAACTATCAAGTCATAATTTTATAAATGATTAAAATGCCTGATTACTTTAATTTAGAAGAAGTTTGAATATTTTTTGTTTTTTTATGGCTAAGTAGATTTTTTTATTTCACTTTTCAGTGTGTTGTTATAATTGTTTTTTTAATTTAAAAATGTTAAACCTGTTAGATATGTTGTACCATTATTGAATTAATAGTAAATGTTGCTTAGAAGGTATTATAATACCTAATAAATGTTGATTTCGTATTTCAGGTAGTTTTATTTTATTTGAATCGACCATTATTGGGTATTAGAATAATAATAATTGAGTTATTACTAATTCTGGGAGTAACATGATTGTTTATTAGTCAGAATTCAATTGATCTATGATTATAAATGGTTTTTAATACAAAAAAAACTACATTTATGGGTTTTTACGACAGTAAATGTGACCATAAGCTTAGCAAAAATGGATATACGACCTATATAGTTTTTTTTAAGTACATTTTCATGGGGTGTATTAACCAAGAATTGATTTTTTCTTAGACGTAAATCCAAGCTAACTTTGAAACTATAGAAGATAGATAGGTTTTGATGATTTAACCGTTTTCATTCGAGAATTGTAAGAACCTTTCTCATATATCATTTTTTTATAAGTTCAAAAACAAAAAAAGTATGAATTTTTATGTAAAAAAAAAATCGTTTTTCTGCTCTCCTGAAAAGTCGGGTTTTGGTTTATACGACCTTTCTACCCAAAGGTATCGATATATTTATTTATATATGTGTTATTTGTATGGATGTTTATCGAAAAAAAAGTTGCTTATCATAGGAACAGACGACCATGTGTGTATGTTATAAGATATTTATATTAATTAATTAATTAATTAATTAATTTATTTATTTATTTATAATCATCAGTAACCATGGCGTCTGCAACGTCGCAGAAATAAGGGGAAATTTAAAATGATAATCGCGGTAAGTCCTTAGAGTCAAAAGTGATCATATCGACCATGTAAGTCGAAAAAGTTCTTATAATCAGAGACTATGCAATATATTATGCCGCAGATGTGTACTCAACTGAAATATGTGTCAGAAAATGAAATGCGCCGTCATGGGGAGATTCGATGACTGTTGCAGACAACCAAGAACTTGAGAAGTTTTATGTCCAGCACTGGAATGTAACAAGCTAAAGCGAAGCGATATATATAATACTAGTTCCTGCCCGTGACGTCGTCCGCGTGGAATAGTTATTTTGGTGCTCCGCTCCTATTGGCCTTAGCGTGATGATATGATGATGAGCCTATACACTTTCTAAATAAATGGGCTATCTAACACTGAAAGGATTATTCAAATCAAACAAGTATTTCTTGAGATAAGTCAAGCAAACAAACAAACAAACAAACAAACTCTTCGGCTATATAATATTATTACTATATATTCGATTAATTTAATGAACCCGTTGTACGATTTTAACAATCATTAATTTATATGAAGAATTATCGTCCAAATGTTTCTGTTTAGCAACATTCAACTTCATTGGTTAATATTTTTACTAAGCTCTGAGCTTATATTGTGTAAGTCAAAACCGCTATCATTAAGACAGCCACACTAACGGCAGACAGTCTTCAATTCGATCTCTCCCCCGTCGCTACAGAGCTCATCCCCAGTTCGATGAGGCCGGAGCGGAGGCTGGGAGCAAACATTGTGTAAATCACAAACGATACATATTCCACTCACGCGCTGCCTCGCTAATTACTCGCGTGATTGCTGCTCGGGCCACGCAAAACATTCGAGCTAGAGGGCAGAGCGGATAAAGGCTCGCATATGTCTAGTTTTGTGTAAGCTAATAATTGTTACTGGCTCCATTTCTTATATCTATATAAATAAAAATGAATGTTGCTAAGCGCATAACTCGAGAATGGCACGACCAATTCAGCTAATTTTTTTTGTGTGTTCCTTAAGACCCACGGAAGGTTTTAATACTAATTTTTTTTTTTAATATTTTATATTTTTAAAATTATTTATTAACTTTTGGGAGAACTAAGTCTCTGTCCGAGCAGCTAGTTAATAATAATTATACAATAATATCAAAAAAGTAAATTCTTTTAGGATACTTCGCAATTAAATGAAAATATGTTTGTTTTATACAAAACAGACCATTAATTTTGTATTTTAATTTAGCGTCCGGATAGTTATATAACACAAGACAAGATAATAACCTAATAAACTAAACTTCAATTTTATTATGCATTTTAAAAATATATGTATAAGTATTGATAACAATTTTTGAGGAAAGGACACTCAAAGCATAGATAAATTCACGAACAGGCGCTAGTATTAAGTAAATATCAATATTCGGGACACAAAGTGATATATTTCCGTCATCTTGAATTCCATCGGCGAGCAGTAATTGGATCATATCGAAATACATTCGAAACTATGTCTTTGTAAATTCTGATGAGAATTCGTCCAACAGTACCGTGTTTATTAGAATGCCGACCGCGACCGATGCGCGCTCAAAAAAGTTACTAACTCGATTACTATAAAGGAGAATCTACTTTCATCTCTTGCAATTATATTAAGCTGAAGGCTTTGGTTCTTTATTTAAGACACAGTTAAATTTGTTTATTTAACGCCTTTGTACGACATAATAGGCTGTAAAATAATAAGCTCATATAAAGGGAACTATGTCTGTATGTGCTGTGTAGTTACGGCATTAAAGAATATAGCCACCCCTTCTCTTCCCGTGGGTGTTGTAAGAGGCGACTATGGGATAGCACAGTTCCACTACCACCTTGGAACTTAAAAAAGCCGACCGGTGCACAGTGGGACAGAACCGTGCGTATCGTCTCAAAAATAGCTTTTCGTAATGTTCTATATTGAATATTTTGTTAATGCATATGTCTAATTGAATGTTCAATGCATATATTATAGCAGTTGAAATACACTATTTCTCATTTTTTGTATTAGAATAAGGCTTGCAAGTTGACGCTCAAAATTATGTCAATTATGTAGAACACAATTCAACCAGTTTACATGGTCATATTTGCATTACTTTACCAGCAAATTTGTAAGTGTGATATATGGTTAAAATGGTGATGAAGTACTCTATTTAAAAATAATTTAAGTGAACCATTATGTGAAACCTGAGGAGGTAAAGAATTTTTATTTCAGGACCTAATATTCTATCCTTATTAGAAACTTTGCATAGACTTTTGACAGTTAGCGGTGTCTGCCTATGTCGTAATTTTGATAGCATCGTATAGAGCAGCTAATGTAAAAGTCAGGGCAAAAAAAATTGAGTGCCCGAATCTGCCCTCCTTGAAATGAAACGAAAAATGGCTAATGGGGAGAAAATACAAAATATTCCAAAAATTATTTTAGTTCTGATTAATGAGATTTTTGGATATTTAGATCAATTTTGACCTTTTTTTCTTAAACAATATTATCTATTTACTCAATCTTTAGGTAAAGTGGGAGTTTTGGGTAATGTATTAGTATGTAGTATATTTTTTTTTATCGTGCGTTCAGATGTGGTTAATGTTTTGTTATCACTATGTGAATTACATGTTTCTCATATAGTTTATGTATTCCTCTATCGCGGTGAAGGAAAAGGGAGCAAGTGGTATCTAGTTATAGTTGTTAGTGTACATTATCAGTACCTACCTACTACTAACCACCTTCATAGGTAGTGGTTAGGAATTTGATAATGACACTAGATAGTAATATTTTTTCACACGAAATTTCAGTATAAAAGTTATTGATTTACGTTGTCATTTACCAGTACTTTAGTGTGCTTTAACATAATATAGACTTCACCAACCTCGGTAAAAAAAAGTAGTTAAAAATAAAAACAAAATGAGTGAATTTGCTGTGCCTCGACGAGTATTATGCGAATTTTTTATTGGCCATGGAACAAAATCAGAAGATATTCAAAAATACTTAGAACAACACCACCATTTGTCGTCTGAAAAAAGTGAATTAATCGTGAAACGTATTCAAAAAACGCTTATAACAGCGTTTGACGATCGGTGGACCAAATCTAACCGAACTAAAGAACGTTTCTTTAGTAATAATATATCGTGGTTAGACGGTGAATTTAAGGTACAATTCAAAGAAGCACTGATGGATATTACACCTACAACATCTGAAGAACGTGGACGTCCACCAAAGTCTTATGAAGATCTATCAGAGAAATCGAAAAAAAGAAAGAATATGGGATTGGTACAAGAATATGGACTCGAGTATATACATAATGCATATGTTCAAGGATTGCGGGCTGAAGGAGAAATCGAAGAAGCTACTGTTGTTTCAATGATGCGGAATTGTGAAAGAAATGAAAAAAGGATCATGAAGGAAAAATTGTTGCACGAAAGTCGCAATGGAACAGATTTTACGGTGGATGAAGTTTTAAGTATGTTTGCAGATTTAGATCTATCGAAATCACAATACGGATTTCTTCGAGCAAGTTTGATTAACAAAAACTTCGACATATTGCCATCATATAATATACTGACGAACGCCAAAAAACTGTGTTATCCTCCACTATCCAGCGTTCAAATAACCGATATAAGTGCTAAAGTAAATCTAAAATATTTGCTGGATTACACTTGTGCTCGCATCTTAAAGATTGAAAATGTTTACAACCCATGAAGAAAATCTCTTAAATTGTTTACCAAGTGGGGATGTGATGGTTCATCGGGGCAAAGTGAATATAAAGTTTTAACAGATGAGAGTGACTTAGTCTCAGATACAAACTTATTTATAGCGTCTTTGGTACCAATAAAGCTGACTGACACAGAAACACATGAGATAATTTGGCAAAATCCGGCTTGTTCTTCTATTCGTTATTGCCTACCAATCCTGATGGAACTTGCAAAAGAAACGCCCGAGAAAACCCGATCAGTAGTTGGTGATATTCGGGGTCAAATTAATAATTTGCAAACATCAAAGATACACAAGGAGACGCAGGTAATTGAAATAAGTCACGATCAATTTCTAACTATGGTGGATGGAAAAATTACACAAGTTCTTACTGACACAAGTTCTGGAGCTGTATGTACAGTGTGTGGGGCTAAGCCAAGTGAAATGAATAATTTGGAGAAGATTGCATCAAAGCCAGATAATATAAATGCTTACGAATACGGTATGTCTACGTTACACGCGTGGATCAGGTGCATGGAGCTAATTTTACATATTTCATATAACCTTTCATTTCAAAAATGAGCTGCGAGAACTCCGGAAGATAAAAAAAAAGACAAGAAAAAGCTTGTACTAAGTTTGTTTCGAAGCCGGATGGGATTGCGCGTTGATAAGCCCCGACAAGGAAGTGGAAATAGTAATGACGGCAATACAGCTCGGCGTTTTTTTGAGAACTACTACTGCGCTTCAGAAATTACAGGGGTTGACGAGGAACTTATTAAAAGGTCCTATGTTATTCTGCAAACCATGGCATCCGGTATTGCTGTAAATCCAGAAAAATTTGGTGAATATACTCGTGCAACCGCACAATTGTACGTAACAAAATATATGTGGTATAATATGCCTTCTTCAGTACATAAAATCTTAATACATGGGGAAAGTCATTTAAATAAGACATTTTGCTGTTCTGCCCATTAGTCATTTATCTGAGGATGCCCAAGAATCGCGTAATAAAGATTACAAAAAATTCAGATTGCATCATGCTAGAAAATGCTCTAGGTCCGCAACAAACGAAGACATATTTCATGGTCTTCTATTTACGTCAGATCCTTATATATCAAGTATCAGAAAACCATCAGTCACTATATCCAAGAAATTCTTAGAGGAAGCTAAGAACCTCTTAGCTATTTAAATCGAAATAATTTCGTACATTATTTGTAAAACATATTTTTGGAGTGGGTTATTATATATTTGTCATTTATTTAAATGTAAGATTCATATGTAATATAAAATAACATAAAATAGGTTTATTAATATCATAAAACTGTAAAATTATAATTCAATAAGTTAACCAAACCATGGTTTAATATTAAAATAATACATTTTTATTTTGTTTTATTTTATTTTATATTATTTATGAAACATTTGACAATGATACATTCATTATTGGATTGTATGTACTCTGGAGACACTACATACCAAATTTCAGCGATTTACTTCAATCAACAAAAAAGTTACAGATTTTTGAGACGGTACGCACGGTTCTGTCCCACTGTGCGGTGGCGGGATTACCATCTAACCGCTGGCTTTGAAACACACAGGCCGAAGACGGGCGGCAGCGTCTTCGGTGCGACAAAGCCAGCCCTGTGGGCACAACACATAATTTCACGCCATTTTGTCCAGTGGTGGACTGCGATAGGCTAATGTGATGATCAAAGTTTTCCTTATTTTTATCGTTATTAAAAGTATTGTACAGTTTCGTAACTGCCAGAAAACGTGTAACAGTTGGCGTATCGTCAGACTTTTTCTCCTTTACTCCAAGTCATCGTTTCACTGCAGCGCGCACGTGCATTTTTATAAATTCTTCTGAACTGCGAGTACCTTGTTTACTTTATACTTTTTATAGCAAAGAAATTAAGTGTGTGAACAGAGCGAACAATATTAGTCAACTGATGTTATTAAGATCATAACTATTACTTAAATTAAAAGTATCTACAATTATTATTTTGTTGAAAGGTGATCGATCTATTCCTGATAAATATTCTACTTTTTTTTCTCTTTGCATTTAATTTTAGACCATATCTAATAATTTTGTAAATCGTACGCGACAAGTACTCGTATTTCAACGTATATTAGATGTATTTTGGCTTACACAAGTGTCGAGTGTCCTCCACACCTTGTCATCGAACCTGATGGATGGTAACAGTTCGTTACATCATCTCCCGGGAATTATTTCAGTGATTAATAACGAAGCACGGCGTGAGTGCAACTCGATGACATTAACAGCGATATTTCACTCCACGAGTGGCACGTGTTTGCTTTAATTGGGATCGTCGTGATGTTTTTATTGAGTTCATTAGCGATCGCGATATAGGTGTTATGTTTCATGCGATTTCATCAATATGCAGCATGTGCAGTGATGTATTTTGATGTGTTAATGTGAAATTTTTTTCCTTTGAATTGATTTGAGAGCAACGAATCTTTTCTACATCATACACGTATACTGATGTACACGAAATGATTTTATGTTGTATTCGTTTCGGATTTTAATTATTATTGATATTTTTTATTTCGTTAAGGATAATATATATAGATAGAAAAATTGTAAAACTGGTAAGAAGTAGATATCCTTAGTTATCCTTATAAGTTTTAAGGACTGACGACGCGCTAGAGCGACGGTCACAGGCCTGGCTTACGGCCACTACGCTCTTGTTTGCGGGTTCGATTTTTGCACATGGTATACATTTGTATTGGCTACACAGATGTTTGCCATAGCCTGGGCGTTTGTGCGTATGTATTGTGTTTCCAGACTTTGAGACTACAGGAGCAATGAGGGTTATGTTTTTCGCGCGTATCTTGTATGTATGTATGTATGTAATATTCTTTACTACCTCATATTTCCAGAACCACAGAACGGATTTACGTAATTGGGGTATCATTAGGTTCGTCTTAGCTGCCCAAGTGTTCTTAGATAGGTGACATTAAAAAAAATCAAATATGGCGGCTGCGCGAAGCCATTGCAGTTAATGAAAAAAAAAATTTTTTTTCTCGAATACTACAATATGGGTATTAAATTGAAGGGCACAATACAGGGATTTTAAAAAGGTATATCATGATTATTTACTTCTTACTTATTAATTATAAATCTAGAAAATGTATTCTAAAAAGTATAGTTATCAGACTTTTATATATATACATAAAGTTAAAAACTATAACCCTTTTCACTCAAAAAACATAAGAACATTAATTAAAATTTCAGTAACACTCAGTAGTAGTGGACTAGTGGAGTCATGTGAAGTTAATTTTAGTGTTTTTGATGCGGTCGAGTCGCTGGAGCGTCGCTGATTGCGCCCGCCGCAGTAAATGAGCGGCTACGGGGCGCACGGGCTGACTCATTACGTGTGCTCCGCACTGGACGCGCTGACGTGCCTCTGAATTATGTAACATCCACTGCGGCTGCTTGATTTTACCGCACAAACCAGGACTTACGTTAGGATTTCTTCTGAAAAATACCATGGATTTTTTTTGCCATCTAGCTAGTTACTGGCTGTCATAATTATATTTAATTTCTGTCGAGATTTCTCTAAGAATAATTTCTGATGATTCAATTTTAAAATGTAAAAAGTACGTTAGGGTTTAATATGAAGACCTCAATTATGTGCGGAGAAGTTACAATCCCAAATGTCAATTTATTAAAAGATAAATTAAATTTTAATAATAATAATGGGTTGTCTGGAAGAAATGGCTAATTAGCCATAAGTCCGCCCATTGTACTTCACTGTCTGTAACTATCTTTATGCTTTTATTTTTAATATATTTGTGGTGTACAATAAAGTATAAAATAAAATAAAATAAATTTTGATAATAAACATACGGTATTTATTTCAATACTTCCTTAATACGGAATAAATACCAAGCTATGTACAATTAAACATGTATTATTAAGAAACTATTAATATACTGTTTAGTTCGTACATACGTGATCTGAAGTACTTGGAGCAGAAACGTGCTAGAGTGGAAACCACATTCAGGCAATTGCAATGCAGGATAACGCACAGTGTGACGTACAGACAATTTCTAGAAAGTTGTTACCAATGTATAGATGTGGATTGAGCATGATAGAGATAGTCGGTGCTCCTTCAGGAATCAGCTCTAGACTGGCTGAATCGATAATTTTTGGCAAAAAGTAATGAATTGACGTAGGTTCAGTTCTTGGAATCGTTTCAATTTTTGTTAGTCTATCCACCAAGATAACTGACGATATAGAAAAGGGGCTGAGCAGTGTGATTAAATCAGAAATTTAAAATGTTAAGTTTAAGTTTAAAATGTAACCACACAATATATTCTCCATTAAATAAACGAGTGTGCTTTGGACCACATGACTGAAGTAAAATTTTTGCGCAATAGGCTGTGTCTTAGATATACGAAACGGAACTGGCTATGAAAGAAAGAGAGAAAGAAAATGTGTGCTCGCATCTCTCTATAGTGCCCCGTTCGCCTCGCCCGATCACACCTTTCGTAACGTTCTCGTGTGTAAGAAAGCTCTACTTTGAAAAATCTAAAAAACCAACCAATTCCTTCACACATTAACATTTAAAATTTTAAGTAATTAAAAACACATTCGCTATATATTTTCCCGGCAAGAGAAAATTGCAGAGCTAATATATTAAACAGCGAGATTAAATAAGCTCAGTAACTGACACACACAAATTATATTAAAACAATGCCAAAGTTTCTCCATTACACGGCAATTATACCGCGCGGAACTTGGAACGAGAGATGTTCCCAAGTTTCTGAACAAGGAGGATTGATGCATGCGACTGAAGTGTATGTTAACATGACTTTATGCGACTGTATTGTGTTATGGGTGTGATATTGTGCGGCTATAGAGTTATAAATATAGTAATTAAATGGTTTTACTTATGGATTAATAAGGAAAAAGGTTAACTGAGGTAAGGCACAGCAGGAATTTCCTGTTCAAAGTATGGAGCAGCCCGACTGGGGTAGTACCTCGACCTTACAGAAGATCACAGCAAAATAATACTGAACATTTTTGAATATCATATCAAAAATTGACCGCTTCAGCGGGATTCGAACCCGCGTCTCCGACTGACCGTGTCGGAGATGCAGATTTGAATCCCGCTGGAGCGGTCAATTTTTGATATGATATTCAAAAATGTTTAGAATTCCTAATGTGTGGGTAGCACAAAAATAAAATCGTACATATTAAAAATAATACTGTTTTCAATCAGTATTGTGTTCCTGTTGGTGAGTAAGGTGACCAGAGCTCCTAGGGGCATCGGGGGTAAGGTCGGCAACGTGCTTGCTTCTGGTGTTGCAGGTGTCTATAAGCTACGGTAATCGCTTACCATCAGGTGAGCCGTACGCTTGTTTGCCGACTTAGTGACATAAAAAAAATTACCAATTCTCTACTGTGTAGAGTTCCTTTAATATATAACTAAAATTTATTTGGTGTACATGTACGAAAGTGAGTATAATATGTTCATGTGTATGTTACATAAGATTTTTGCGCCCCACCCCACACTTCTTATTTAGTCCTCTGCCCAAAGGTTGCCTGGAAGAGATCGCTGTATTAGCGATAAGGCCGCCTGTTGCAACTGATGCAAATTCTATTTTTATATATCATTTGTTATGCTGTTAAAACCTTGTATTAGTGTGCGAAAGTGTAAATAAATAAATGTCAAAATGTCAATAAGGTAAGCAACTTTCATGAAAGTGACAGCCGGATGATAAAGTTATTTTTTTTCAATAATACTTGTATAAACAAATACATATAACACACCCGGATTCGAAGCGGAAATCGAACCCATAACCACGGAGCAGAAAGGAGATAAAAAACGAGTGTGTTTTAGACCATATAACTGAAGTAAAATTTATTTAGCTCCTACAGTAAAATACGAAACGTATCTCCCTCTCAACTTCCGTTCGCCTCGTCCGATCACACTTTTCGTAACGCTCTCGTCACGCATTCACCAGCTCCCTAAGCCAAGCGTGCGCAAAGAAGTTTTACTTCAAAAAATACACAGTTACCGTTCTTTTATTACATGACGGTGACCTGAGAGTACGCCTGTAGTATAACTATTATGCTGTACAGTATCCTGTCAACCTGCTGTTACATTATCACACTATCCGCTAACGAACTCATAACATTCGATTCGAACCTGTCGCAGTGATAATCGATGAAGATTGAATTACTGTTAACGTGATGGAATATAACTTGGTATCCAAACACTTCGGCTATTTCCAATAATGAGCTCGTCTGTCACTTCCATAACACATTCATGTATATGACCTTGTTTGGCTGACTGTTACAAGTCCAACTTCAACAGTAAATCAGCCGGTAGATAATATTTTATATGATGATGATACATTATTTTACTAAGTCGATAATAACACAATTCTTGCAAATTCAACAATAATTATTATAATCCTTATTTTTTTACTATATTGTGAGGAATTAAATTTAAATTAAATCAATTGAAATCAAACTGAACTCATCATTTATTGAGTCACATTTTTTCATACATTATTTTTTTAATAAAAAATGACTAACTTTTTTTAATAATAAAGTCAACAAACAAGCCTACGACTCACCTGATGGTAAGAGATTACCGTAGCTTATAGACGCCTGCAAAACCAGAAGTATCGAAAGCGCGTTGCCGACCTGATCCCCAATCTCCCCCAAGAGCTCTGGTCACGTTACTCACCAACAAGAACACAACACTGCTTGAAAGCAGTGTTATTTAGCTGTGATCTTCTATAAGGTCGAGGTAGTTCAGTTGAGTTGCTCCGGTTTTGATCAGGAGAAATCCTGCTATGCCCTACCTCAGTTAAAGTTTTCTGTGATAAAATTATTGAAAATATATTATGCTCTACAATAATTATTAACACAAGTTTGTTGACTAAGGGATAACAAGGTTCCACAACCACCTTGGAACTTAAGAAGCCGTCCGATGGCGGGATAACCATCCAACTGCTGGCTTTGAAATACACAGGCCGAAGACGGGCAGCAGCGTCTTCGGCGCGACAAAGCCAGTACTGCGGTCACCAACCCGCCTGCCCAGCGTGGTGACTATGGGCAAAACACATGATTTCACGTTATTTTTAGCGTCAACTTGTGGAGGCCTATGTCCAGCAGTGGACTGTATAGGCTGTAATGATGAAGTTTGTTATAGTCGATAATACCAAATTCGTATAACTCTAAATATAAATTTCCGTATTGTAATTGTTATTTATCAAGAAAACATTGAAGACTAATTGTTATCAACATCTACGACACATTTTTCTTTACCGCTGAATAAGAGATGTGTATTCGAATGGGAATTCAGCGTCACTATATCCAGTTGAAACCTTTTAAAAATCAATTTTCTCCATACATTGAGTTATCACGGCTAAATAAATATTTAGTGTTAAAAAGCCGCGATGTTTCGCCGAGCGATGTTGACGAGCCGCGTCGAGCTACAAACAGAATATGTTACACGCTGCGGAAGCTGACGCGGATTGATTAATTTTATTATCGCCGCTGACGTTTAAACACCGACCTCTCCGAAATTTATTTTCGATTTTATTATTCCATACATTTTAAATTGACGCCAATTGATCTTGCATTGGAAATTCGTTCTCGTTGATAATGTCCACTGTAAAAGTCAGACTCAATATAAATACGAATATGATATTCAGAGTATCCCAGTACGATGTATGTCTTGGGTCAGAGGACCAAAACCAAACGAAATACAAGTACTAAACTCTCAGAACATTACGAAAATCTGTACAATCTATGCTTAGATTCAATTAGTAACACAAACGAGAAGCAGAATAATTGTGATTGCCAGCAAACGAAAAGACCGACTTCAATTATATCGACAAGTAATACAACGTAGGTAGACGAAAAAATAGTTAAGTAAATACGCATTATCAAAGATTACTCCAAAAGTTGTAATCAGATCTCGATGAAATTTAAATGTGACCACATGAAAAATATCGGTTCCCGATTAAATAAAAAATCATCAAAATCGGTACATCCAGTTAAAAGTTATGCAGGCGGGTCGGTGATCGCAGGACTGGCTTTTTCGCACCGAAGACGCTGCTACCCATCTTTGGTCTGTGTATTTGAAAGTCAGCAGTTGGTTGGTTATCCCGCCATCGGTCGGCTTTCTAATTTCCAAGGTGGTAGCGGAACTGTGTTATCCCTTAGTCGCCTCTTACGACACCCACAGGAAGAGAGGGGTGGCTACATTTTTTATTGAAGTAACCAAACAATATGTATTGTCTTATTGAGAATAAATTTATTTAAACCTAATCCTAGATAGATCACTCAAATGAAACCTGACCACGAGTTACTATGACCACTATGCCGGCCTGCCAAAACCACACTATCTACTAACTTTATTTATTTGCCATCGAATAACTTTAGCGATTAAAACAAAATTTTCATTCATTGATTCAGCCTATATTATCCCACTGCTGGGCGTAGGCCTCTTTTTCCACGTAGGAGAAGTATTGGAGCTTAATCCACAACGCTGCTCCACTGCGGGTTGGCAGATATGTTCCTTACTATAAGTAACGACCGCTATCAGATATTTATGATAACAAACGGGACCAACGGCGTAACGTAACGGGAAACCCACAAGGAGAGAAATCCAAACCGGAAAGGAATATTTGTACAGATACAATATTCATCCCGAGCGGGATTCGAACCTTCGTTTTCAGGCGATTACTCGCACCACTTCGCCAGAGCGGTTGTTTACATTTTCATTAATATTGATTTAAAGCATCTTTCCATCTATTGTAAAAACAACAATACGTTTAAAGACAAAACACTACATATAAAAGAAGAAGGAATTTCATTACGACATCTGAGTGAACTGTGAACGATTCGAGAAATGTCATCAGTTGTTATTGTTCGGGAAAATAATGAATATTGGATATTGTAGAAGTCGTTTTGTTCTTTTATGACGAAATATATCAAAATGTTATGACAATCACTTTAGTGTATCCGTGCAAATAGTCATCTGAACTGCTTACTTCTGATTTTAATTATTTTTTCTTAATTTTTATTCTGCTCCTTCTTTGCGTTAACTGTAAGTAGAAATTTGACTGTTATATGCGTTGTATTATTATCTATATAATTATATACTTTTATGTTTCATGTTCAAACATGTTATTTAAATAAACATCGTCGAATTTTGACCACTAGGCGATCACTAGTTAAGTCTTATTATATGTGATATTGTACTATTCGTTTCCCACGTAAAAATGCATAAAGTTAACGAAGGTGTTCAGGGATTATACTCGTATTATCAGCGTAGGTATTTGTATTTGTGATAATACTAGCTGTACCCCGCGGTTTCGTGCGCATTCATTTGAGGAAAAATAGCCTAAACCTTCCTTGGTAAATAGGCTATCCAACACAACACAATCTTTTCAGCTTTATATTATTAGTGTAGTTTAGTTCCATGCAGGGTATATGACCTTGTGAATTTCTCCGTCATGCCTCAGAGAGTAGATCGTTACTCATCGACCAAGCTTCTTGTTCCTCTTGTATCCCCAAAGTTTAGAAAATTCCTTTGCCCAGCAGTGGCACATTCAAAAGTTGATTCAGTCCAATAATATTTATCTTAAGCATCAAGTGTGCAATGGATCCAAACCTTTATGAACACAGAGCACAGAAACGCGCCGATACGTATCAAATAAATTTTCTTCTACGAAAAGAATAACAATAATTTCTTTATTAATAGGCCGTTCTGGATACAGTTGAAATAGTTCGAGAGAAAGTTGAGCAGAAACAGGAGACTGTTAAGGCTAGCTCTTTATCGTGGAGGCAGTGAGATTTAATAACTAAAATAACTAGACAAGGTGAAGAAGATTTGGTATCTTCTGGAGGGTAAAATGTTCAAAATATGTCAAGAAAAAGGGTGTCAAAAAATACAGATCTCTTTTTAAATAATTCTGCGTTTATGCATAATTATTACTCATGAAACGCAATGTGCTTGCAATGCTTCTGGTGTTGCAGGTGCCAGGCTACGGTAAACACTAACTCTCTTACTCATCAGGTGAACCGTACGCTTGTTGGCCGCCCATGTCATATAAGAGAACAAATTCTTTTAAAATAATATTCTATCAGCCTCTAACTTCACGGAAAATAATTAATAGTTTCAGCTTTACACAGAAGATTAGCCTTAAGTCGGAAGTGCTTGGAACAGCGCCAGGAGTATCGCAATTATGGAAGATATCAGCTTCTTCATCTTACTTTAAGTTCGCGTAAAACATTCCTCTTCTGAATCTGGAGCTATTGAAAACTATACAAGTAAACGTACAAGCTTTAAAGGATAATATATTTCAGTTAAATACACGAATGTCGCGTTTTATTGAAGAAAGGCTTGATCATGGGATCACATGAAACGTAAACATATTCAGTTGATATCATATTTATTAAAATTATTTCACTTCAGCCTGTAAGGTAAAGGCCTCTTTCCTCATGTAGGAGAAGGATCAGAGCTTAATCTACAACTCTGTTCCAATGCGATTATTATTTGCACGACTTATTGTGTCAACAAGTCTGTACGAGCCTACCGAACTGCTAGACATATGAAGAATCCAAAGTGTATGTATGTGTAAATTATACACTCACAGTATATTCTAATAGAATCAATACATATGTACATCGTATTAAACCATACAACAGATATCTCAAGCGCTCTGATTCTGTACATAAAACACAATGCGATCAAATTTCTCACAATTACGAGTATATATGTATTCGATCCACATATTTTTGTCTGTTCCTAAGGTAAGGGTACTTAATGCTTGTGTAATAGGTAACAGATAAGTGATATAGGCACATATACACACACGGACAGCAGATACGTACATACAAATAATACATATATAAATAAATGTATAGATTACACCCAGACTATTATGTCAAAATTGAAAGTATACTTTTATTCAAAGAGCTCTCAAAAGCACTTTAGAATCTTTATTTTACAAAAAATTGACTCTACATATTACAATATATAGGTATATCATTACATAGTATAAAACAAAGTCACTTTCCGCTGTCTGTATGCTTAAATCTTTAAAACTACGCAACGGATTTTGATGTGGCATTCATTAGTATATAGAGTAATTCCAGAAGAAGGTTTATATGTATAATACATGCATAATATAATAGAGAAACACTGATAGTTTTTGCAACCGTGCGAAGCCGGGGTGGGTCGCTAGTTATAGAAATAAAAATACATAGAAGTTTTGTAGCTTAATCTAATCCCCCCCCCCCCACTACTAAACGTTGATTGACAATTCTTATAGCGAGCAATAATCGTTTATCCTTTACAAATATGTATGATTATATTACACGGCCATACATCGCATTATTATACGGTCGATTTGAGTAACCTCCTCCTTTTTTGAAGTCGATTAAAAAGATACAAATATCAACTCCAAGCGATTAACCGCTGAAGTCTTATACGTTCATTTCAAATATCAAATCGTATTGTTCTAAAAATGTAATCATATTGTGGTGTTCAGCGTTCTTGGTTCCGATTTTGCGCCCCCGTCACGTCCCGACACGATCGTCCTGATATAATAATACCATTAAATTTCTGGCGTGCGGCCAGCGCGGCCCTCACGTAATGCACTATAACGTTTGATTTTGCAAATTGTAACCGTTGTATAATCGGAAATGTAACAAGAACTTAAGGGGCTACACTACCTCAGCTCAAATTCAGATTTCACCCGTACTTAAATACACATGAGAATTGAGAGCGCTTGGTTGTTCATCGCGCGAATTATATGTATTTTCTCCCCACAAACATTATCAATAATTATTTTTTTAAAAACGCAACTTATAAAATGTTCTTCATACTTATTTCAATTACCATGCTTAATCTCAAACTACTTCTATATTTACTGAGATATTAAGGTTTTAATACAAAAAATAGAGGTAACTTTGCGATTTTTTTGTATCGAGAAAATTTTATGGGATCGTGTTTTCGAAACATACGAAAGATAGTTTATGTCCTGAATTTTACCATACATAAATTTCAAACTTAAATATTCAGTAATTTGGAAGATATGGACATCCTGCCGAGTGGAAAATAAGCAATTTGAGGTAGCGTACACTCTTAAAGGCATAAACATACATATATAATCTTAGTCTTCTAAGGTTATTATTTGTAATGTAAATGCGCTGACGATGGCTAAAGCAGTGTTACCTTGTAAGCGCAATTCAATCGATGGCGTAAAGTAATTGATTAACTATACTTGCTTCCTGTAATATCCCGCTGCTGAGTTAGGCCTCTTTTCCCATGTAGGAAAAGGATCAGAGTTTAATCCACCACGCTGCTCCAATACGGATTGGCGGATATATTCCCTACTATAAGTAACGATCACTATCAGTTGTACATGATAACAACCAGGACCGACGGCTTAACGTGCTCTCCGAGGCACGGCGGGGAGACCCACAATGACTGCCCAAACTGTCCACAACAGGCTGGCAAACATCTGCACATGTTCGACGTGAACAATGCATGGAACCAAAGTGATAAAATTAACTGAGGTAGGCATAGCAGTAATTTCCTGCTCAAATTATGAACCCGCCCGACTGGAGTAGTAACTCAACCTTATAGAAAACCACAGCTAAAAAATACTGTTTCAAGAAATGTTGTGTTCCTGTTGGTGAGTAAGGTGACCAGAGCTTGTGGGGGGGGGGGATTGGGGATAGGGTTGGCAGCGCGCTTGCGATCTTTTGTGTTGCTACAGTAATCGCTTACAATCAGTTGAGCCGTACGCTTAATGACCGGACCTAGTTATATATATATAAAAAAATATAAAATAAAAAATAGTAAAAAATGATGATCTTTAGCTTCGAGATTACAAATGACAAGTTCTTTGTGTGAATTTAATACACTGTCGACATCTGTTAGCCTCACATTACCGAACCATAAGATTGTGTATGAACCGGATAATAATAACAGATCGGTATTGTTGAGAACGCAAACTATAATGGAAAAGCTATATAATAGAAAACTGCTTCAAAAGAACGCTGGAAAAACGATTTTGTATGAGAAAGGGCACAGGAGGAAACGTCTTAATCGAAATCTGGTCTACTTTAAGCTTATGGAAAACCCACAAATAATACTGCTTTCAACTCACTCTCTTTCTCATGTTTCAGTGATAATTAAGTTGACTGGACTGTTGTGTTGACAATGGGGGTAAAGTCCGTAATATATTTGTGATGCTGCTAGTACTCCAGACATCTGTAGGCTACGGTATGTGCTTATAGCCAAGCGTTTCGTGTGTTTGACATTCCTGTCTTATTTAGTATCATCATCATCATCATCATTACAGCCTATACAGTCCACTGCTGGACATAGGCCCCCACAAGTTTACGCCAAAAATAACGTGAACTCATGTGTTTTGCCCGTAGTCACCACGCTGGGCAGGCGGGTTGGTGACCGCAGGGTAGTAGTATAAAAAACTACAATATAAACAAGTACCGCTAAAATATTGTGGCTAATTTACTGCGAATGTGATAACAGTATACGGGCCCTGAACGCTCCGTCGCTCGGCCGCAAGATCCCCTGGTCGCTCGGCAATTTATTAAACCTTTATTATCAAAAGTTGAAACTCAGTTTATCACGACCGAAGTTTGTTGCTTCTGTCCCATTAATTTTTGCGATAGCATCTGCTGCGGCCGGGAGCGCGAGTGTGTTCCAATGTAAATTAAGATCTACTTTGTTACGTGATTGTATCTTCGTAAAATAATTGTAATTTTGTGAATTTTTTATCGTTCTGTTTCATACAATATGACGATGATTTATATTGTACACTAGCTGACCCGGCGAACTTCGTATCGCCTAACACAAACTTTATCGTATGGTATTAAAGTTCAAATTGACTTTTAAGTATTATCACAAATCTTTTGTATGGGAGTATAGAAAAGTGTTGTTTTTAGACTTTTTCAGGAAATTAAAATTTTTTTTTTTAGAATTTTTCTCTCCGTAAGAACCATCCTCGTACTACAAGGAATATTTTAAAAAAAGAATTAGCGAAATCGGTCCAACCGTTCTCGAGTTTTGCGCTTAGCAACACATTCAGCGACTCATTTTTATATTATAGATTAGAAAAGAAAAAAAATATAGAAAATACAAGCAGTTCAATAAACAATCTGTACAACTTTCCAGGGGAGCAGTCTCCACCAGGCAGCCTGCAGATAGATAATGTAGAAAAGTTACAACATATTACTATTATATAATAACTAATAATGACTTGAAATATCACTAAAACATATACATATAAATGTAAACTATACGGACAACACACACACACGCACACAAACATAACACAAAAAAGCGCGACAATATTACAACACATAAAGTAACGTTTCAAAAAATAAATATAATAAACAAATACGTATATTTAAACGTTAAAACCATTTAAGTAGAAACGCGTAAAACTGTCTGCCGACCATTGGTTAACAAAAGTGACCGTCTCGGATCGGTGTCGGGCAGAATCCCTTCGGCCGGATATTAATATCCGCCGCCGGATGTCTGCGGATATTGTGTCACCTCTCCCCCACCCTCAACTCCTCCCTCCCACTGAAATGAGATATTTAATTCCAGTGTAGAGATTTCATTTATTGAAAGTTAATTCGATACGGCGCTTTCGGTCGAGCGGAGGCTTTTATCAAAGTATCACGTACACGGCCTATCAGCGCTCGGAGAATATTACGTTTCATTAGCGCTGTAATTACGTTGTTACAACAACGTTCAATTATTTGTGTACACGTCATATTAAATTATACTGAAGTGAACTGAAACAGCCATAAGCATAACACTGGGTAAAGATATCTTATGGAGAAGCCTTGAACTTTGATCCACTATTATCATTTTCATTTGTCTTCTATCGATTCTCTTATAAACAGATATTAATTTTGACCAGAAATAGAACCTGTGATCGTCATCGTTATTACATTAATGGGAATTTCAGCACAACTACAACATAACCATCGTCACTTAATTGTAATACTTACAAAACCTAAGTTTTGCTGCCATTTATCTCTGAAATATGCTGTTATCTATATTATAATTGTGTTTGCTCGCAAACGATAAAAACCGAATTAAATAGGTAGATTACAAAAACAGTCAAGTAAAAATGCGTTATCAAAGATTACTCAAAAATGTGTTACCAGATCTCGATTAAAAATATAACGAAATCGGTCCACCCAGTCAAAAGTTCTGAGGTAACACACATAAAAATAAAATACAATCCTAAAAACCTCCTCTTTTTTTGGAATTCGGCTCAAAACAAATAAGAATATTATGATCTCTTAACATTAATTGTAATATAACTTATTTGTCTGTGTGTGTGGGTGTGTTTTTGTCCTCGATGTTTAAATGTGTCTCATATAAACTAAGATGCTTGAAATGTTCACACACTCATATAATTTATTACTATTGCCTTTATACCTATTGGTGTGGTGTAGGCTAACGAGAAATATACAAATAAATTTAAATTATGATATTGTCTTTTTTATCTTTATTTATAACTAGCGACCCGCCCCAGCTTCGCACGGATATATAATTGTGTTTGCTCGCAAACGAAAAAAAAACCGACTTCAATTACATCGACAAGTAATACAACGTAGATCGACGAAAAAATAGTCAAGCAACTACGCGTTATCAAAGATTACTCAAAAAGTAGTTATCAGATCTCGATAAAATTTATATGTGACCACATATTAAACATCAGCTTTCGATTAAATTAAAAATTATCAAAATCGGTACACCCAGTAAAAAGTTATTACGGATTTTCGAGAGATTCCCTCGATTTCTCTGGGATCCCATCATCAGATCCTGGTTTCCTTATCACGGTACCAAACTAGGGATATCCCCTTTCTAACAAAAAAAGAATTATCAAAATCGGTACATCCAGTAGAAAGTTATGCGGTATAATACAACGTAGGTCGACGAAAAAAGCGTCAAGTAAAAACGCATTATTAATTATAACTCGAAAACTAGTTGTTAGATCTCAAATAAATTTAAATGGGACCAATTGGCACACACCACCTTTCGATTAAAACAAAATTTGTCGAAATCGGTCTACCCGGTCAAAAGTTCTGATGTAACATACATAAAAAAAAAAAAAAAAATACAGTCGAATTGAGAACCTCCTCCTTTTTTGGAAGTCAGTTAAAAATATATGTCATTCACTGAAAAATGATTAAAATTGATCCAGTAGTTTTGATTTATTCATTACTGCCCGTGGCCCGCACGCCTTAACTTTAGAGTAAAACAATTCTTCTTTTCCTAAACCATGAAAATTTCTTGTTATCTTTGGAATATCTAAATTCATACACTACATTTTTAGTTATTTACTTTTTATAGTATACATATAGGCACGCTCCCGCCGCCCCGGCCGGTCGGAACCGCCGCAAACGCTACGTAGCGCCATTTTTAAATCTGTAATATCTTCGAAAATAGTCATTTCAATTATAATGCTGTAAAGGGTCTTATAGATCTATAATAAATCAACAATGTATTTAGGGTATTTAATTATATAAGGATTAATGCTGCATTGGTTAAAATCGCTTCGAAAATTTCTTAAAAGTAAATGACAAAAAAATGTTATTGTGGGATATCCATAAGAGATAGTCATATACCATAGCGGAGTTTTCTGTAGAACTTTTCAATGTGTACAATACTTAGTACAATATTTTGATAAATCTCGTAGGGTTCAGCCTGCGTTTGCAATGTAAGCGGAAAAAATGTAATTATTTACGACATCACATTAGAAACCTCAAAAATAACAGTATTTCTCCACTATTTAATGGATGTTATTATGCATATAAACCTTCCTCTTCGATTACTCTATCTATCAAAAAATACTGCATTAAAATCCGTTACGTAGTTTTAAAGATTTAAACATACATAAGGACATGGGGACATAGGGACATAGGGATATAGGGACAAAGAAAGCGACTTTGTTTTATACTATGTAGTGAAGCCATACACCTAAAAAGGGTTGTCGGCTGAAAAAAAAAAACAAAATTGTCTTTTTAATTTCACTTATTTCATCTCAATGCATCGACATGACCACATCGAGCTAATCAATCTAAATAAAAAAGTCCCACCCACAAGAACTCGACTTTAATTTAAATAAATTACGAGCGCACAAAAAACTCACTCCCTAAAAGTCAATTAAGTCCATTTAATTACATTCAAGTTTTTTCTCCTGGTCCGGGCCGAAGTCACCAGGTGCGGGAGAATTAATATCCGGAGCCGGCCGCATCTTTTCCGGGTCAGCGCGCCTCGCCACCGCTGCCGGCCTAATTAAACTATACCTATCGACCTATCGTACTTTCTCGAACTTTCTGGAACTCGATAGAATGTTTCCTTCGATGTCTCTATCTTTTGTTACGAACTGTCTTCTTTTATATCGTAAGAATGTAGGTTTATTTTTGTATAGTTTGTTAACCGACTTCCACAAAAGGAGGAAGTTCTCAATGCGATTGTATTTATATGTCAATTGGATTTTTTGAATAATCTTTGATAACGCGTATTTCCTTGACTAGTTTTTGTCTACTTACGTTGTATTACTTCTCGATGTAATTAAAGTCGGTTTTTTTTTTCGTTTGCGAGCAAACACAATTATTTCAATATATGATAAAAAAAAGAATGAATTATAGTGAAAGTGAAGCTACTATCGATATTTAATGTAGACTGCAGAAAATTATCAGCAAGAAACTTCGCAGATAAAGTCTTAGAAACCTTCTTCAAAATTCTAAAAACAAACATAAAACTAAATAAATACAACCAGTATTTGCTTTAAAAATACACCATCAAGTAAACTCTCGGCTGGTTTCGTCGGGTTTAATTTTCGTGTTTGCCGTACTTTTTAAAGATCCACACAAAGGAACTACATCCAGCTATTCTCCTATATATCACAGAACTGTAATTGTAGTAATCAGAGCAGATTTGAAATCACGTAATGTGTATTGTATATGTATTTTCGCTTCAGCCTTTAATATCCCACTACTGGGCATAGGCCTCTTTCCCCGTGTAGGAGAAGGATCAGAGTTTAATCCACCACGCTGCTCCAATGCGGGCTGGCGGCTACATTCCCTACTATGAGTAACGATCGCTATCAGGTGTACATGATAACAAACGGACCGACGGCTTAACGTGCTCTCCGAGGCACGGTGGGGAGACCCACTAGGACTAGACAAACACCCAGACCACGGCAAACACCTGTATGGCCAATACAAATGTTTTTAATATGCGGGGATCGAACCCGCAACCACCAGCGCAACAGGTACAATCCATGGCGGCGTATTGTATATGTGTAACACAAAAATAATAAAAATGAAATAAAGTTTTCAAAATATCTACATTAATAAAGAACATATAATTTTTTATCGAAGTCTACTTCTTAAGAATCGATTTTCATATAAGGTCCCCGGTATAAAAAAATATAAAGAGTAAAATGTACTGGGCGAATGACCTCGTTACGTTTTTGTTAACGCCATCTATCGGAACCCAATGGGGATGATAGGATGGCATTATTAGTTTTAATTACTTACCTTTGGGTATGGTATTAATCTTTTTCTTAGACTAGTAAGCCTTTTTTGTGCTTGTTCAGTCGATCTGAAGGAGTAAACTCCAGTCGTGCAGCGGAGCTGACACGCACACTTTTATATATAATAAAATAATACTGAAAGAATCCTGTGAAAAACAGAAACTCAGCAGTAAAATTTAACGTTTATCCCACTTCTGTGTGTTGTATTTATTTTTAGACGTGAAACAGAGTTAACCGTTAATTATAAGAATGTTTATTTATTTCAGCAGTTCTTATTTGTTTTAATATTTGTATTACTAGGTAATTTTAGCTTAAAGCAAAAAGTTTAGGTAACACCTGCAATCGACACCGGTTGGAAGCTTCACAACTGAACTATATTGGACGGTTGACGTGCTGCAACGACGTAGCTGCTTGAAAACATGTACACTAAATATAAATAGCAGTGATTTAATAACAAATGTTGAACAGACAAATTGAATTTATCTACATATATAATATACAAAACATAGATATTACTAATTTTGTACTAAAACACAGTTTATATATTATTTTCAAAAGAGTGACTGCAGAGTTTCTTGTCTGCAGAGTTTGCATTTCGAATCGGTGGTAGCTACACTTTTAAAAATAATAATCGTTTTCAAAATTGTATTTGTAAAATAGCGATTCGAAAAAGATTTTAAATCCCAATTAAATATATTTTTGATTTTGATCACGCATACAACAGTGTCTCAAAAAATTACAAAAAAAGAAGAAAAAACATTCGTGAATTTCCCGTTATATATATGTATATATAATATACTAGCTGTGCCCGCGGCTTCGCCCGCGTTTAAATCAGTGAGTCACAAAGTTTTCCCGGCAAACTTCCAGTGAAACTCAAAATCTCATCAAAATCGGCTTAGTCGTTCCGTAAACCTTCCTCTTGAAGCCCTCTTTCCATTGGTAAAACCGCATGAAAAGCCGTTCAGTAAATTTTGAGGGAATCGATCACATACACTTTTGGGGACTTATTGTTATAATACACTAACTGTTGCCCGCGACTACGTTCGCGTGGTTATGAAGATATGCATTACTATCAAGTTGTTTAAGCAAATTATTTTTTTATTTCAGTCACTTAAAATGCTTATCACGCTGAGTAATTTTTTAAAAGGCACAATTTTTATAAAACCTCTCTATACACCACATTTTTAGTTTTATTTTCAGGCTGCAGTATAAATAACCTATCAGGCGAACTTATAGCTGCTGTATATGTTTCATACAAACTATCAACCCCAATTAAACCCCCTCAGCGGTGGAATATCGCAAAATCCGTTCTTAGCAGACGTCTACTAACTATAATCTACCTCCCTGCCAAATTTCATCTTTATCCATCTTGGACGGATGGACCATCCAGCGGTTTTTGAGTTCTCGTGATGAGTGAGTCAATAACCTTTATCTTATATATATATATAGATTACGATGTATTATTTGGACACTTCCTAACCATCTATAGAGCAAACATTTTAAATTTTAAGTCTCACCTTAATAAAATAGGACTTTTACAAACTTCCAACCCCCGTTTTATCCCCTTAGGGGTCGAGTTTCGTAAAATTCGTTCTTAGCTGATGTCTACGCTTTATAAGGAACCTACTTGACAAATTTCAAGTTTGTGGCTGTTATAGTTTCGGAGATTACGTGATCAGTGAGTCAACCTACGATCCCCCATTTTAACCCCAAAAAGGAGTTGTTTTCTAAATATACATTATTTGGACACCTTTTCACCATCTATAGAGCATACATTTTAAATTTCAAGTCTCTTACTTCAAAAACATAGGACTTTCATACAAACTTCCAACCCCCGTTTTACCCCCTTAAGGGTCGAGTTTCATAAAATTCGTTCTTAACGGATGTTTATAGAGCTATAAGGAGCCTTCCTGCCAAATTTTAAGTTTGTACTCGTAGGTGTTATAGTTTCTGAGATTTCGTGATGAGTGAGTAAACCTACCATCCCCCGTTTTAACCCCAAAACGGAGTTGATTTCTAAAGATTCAAAAAATAATGTTATTTGGACACCTTCTCATTATCTATAAGGCATACATTTTAAATTTCAAGTCGCTTACCTCAAAAACATGGGACTTTCACACAAACTTCCAACTCCCGTTCTACCCCTTTAGGGGTCGAATTTCGTAAAATTCGTTCTTAGCTGATGTCTACGCCTATATAATATAAGGAGCCTTCCTGCCAAATTTCAAGTTTGTAGGTGTTATAGTTTCGGAGATTTCGTGATGAGTGAGTCAACCTACCATCCCCCGTTTTAGCCCCAAAAGGGAGTTGATTTCTGAAGATACATTATTTGGACACCTTTTCACCATCTATAGAGCTTACATTTTAAATTTCAAGTCTCTTACTTCAAAAACATAGGACTTTCATACAAACTTCCTACCCCCGTTTTATTCCCTTAGGGGTCTAGTTTCGTAAAATCCGTTCTTAACGGATGCCTACGTCTTATAAGGAACCTACCTGCCAAATTTTGTTAAGTTTTGCCAAGTTTGTAGGTGTAATAGTTTTGGAGATTTCGTGATGAGTGAGTGACCTTTCGCTTTTATATATATTATAGATATAGATTATAGATATAGATTATTATAGGTCATACTCATACTACATCATCAATATAGGAACAGTATTGGTACAACTCTAAAAGCTTATATCTGAGAATAATAATATCACACTCTTGAGGATTGTACTGTAATAACATTCTACCAACCCAATCTATAAAAACCTGATATTTTATTGAGATTTAGAGCCTTCAAATGTCCTGTGAAGATCGGTCGAACGATTATTTACACACATAAATGGGTATAGGAAGTTCGCTGGTACATCGAGTTGCTTATTAAACTTCGGCAACTGGCAAAATCGCATCCTGCGCCTGAAGTTGCTCGAAGCGATTAAACCGAAGCTCTAGATTACGCGAACTAATACCAGGTTAATTATCACAAAGAATACGGTGCTAATACATAATTGAACACGTAAATAATATTTAAAATCTCAACAAAGAAAATTCAGAATAAAATAAATTTAAATTAAATGGATTGCAAAGATTATTTTATCTTCTTTCCTGAAAAACATTCTTGAAGCATAAAAATTAAATTAATTGTTTTTCCGTGAAGAAATTCTTGTACCATAAAGATGGAACAGAAAAACCATTTTATTTTTCTCTGCGTATCTTCTCATTTTTGAACAACTAAACTTCTAGAGCAGCAATTATATATTGAGGCAGGGAATAGAAGGAAATATCTTGCTCAAAATCTGGAGCAGCTGTTAAGAAAATCAAAGCTGAATAATACTGCTTTCAAGCAGTGTTGTGATCCTGTGGTGAGTAAGGTGACCAGAGCTGCTGAGGGCAATTGGGGGTAGAGTCGACAACGCACTTGCTATGCTTGTAGTGTTGCAAGCGTCTATGAGCTATAGTAATCGTTTACCACCAGGTAAGCTGTACGCTAGTTTGCCGACCTAGTTATATAAATAAATAAAAAAATAATCGGAACGAACGGTTCTTAGTTATCTTATATAGTTGTTTTAATTATCTAGTTGCGTTTTTTGTGAAATTGTAATAGTGTTGTTTTGACATATATTTTTAAATATTTTGACGTATTTTTTGTATATTTTATTTGACAGATGACAGATAAAATATTTGTCAAGTAAATACTCATTATTACAGATAACTCGAGACAAGCCTCAGCTTAACAAAAGGATTATTAAAATCAGTACATCCATTATATACTACAACCCCAGGAACCCGATCGTGCGGTGCCGTTCTCCGCCACAGCTGATGTGTCTACTTCTAGATATTTCTAAACTCTGTGTCAAGTGATCACATACGATTAGTGTGAGACGATTTTAAATACAATTTATATTTGTTATAGTAACAACCGCTCTGGTGTAGTGCGTGCGCCATGTACGCGCCTACACACATGCGGTTAACAGATTTGATCCCCGTTCGGAATGGTTTTTTTTTTCTTTACAGCTCGGAATGGATATTGTATTTGTGCAAATATTTATTTATGATTTGGATGACTGTCCTTGTATGTCTCCCCACCGTGACTCGTCGAGTACGTTGATTGTAGTCCCGGTTGCTATTATGTACACTTGATAGCGATATTTACGTATAGCGATCGTTACTCATAGTATCTCCGCCAATCTTCAGCACAGCGTGGTGGATTAAGCTCCGATACCTTTTTCTGCATGTATAAAGAGGCCTATACCCAGCAGTGGGATACTGTAGGCTGAATCTTGATATCATTGAACAAGATAATTTCCCCTGTGCCCTATCTCAGTTAAAGTTTGTGTTTTGCATTTCTGGATCACAGACACAGGATATCAACTTCTAATCTTTTAGTTTTTTTTTTGTTAGGATTTCGTCTAGCTCTCTTGTTGTTCCTGTAGGCCTTATTACTGGCACTACTGTTGATAGTACGAATATAAACAGAAACAACTCTCTAAATATTTACTCGCTGTAATTTAAAAAAAAAACGATCAGTTTTAATTAAAGGGAAATAAACCGGACACTATCACTTTGAAGTTCGTAAAACGTCCCGTCATCCGATATTGTGGAGGGTCCTCGCCGCGCTGCTCAAAAGACGAAAATAAGTAATTACACTGAATCATTCTCTCATAATATTCACGGTTGACGTCACGGTATACACGTGCCTTACATAATAGGACGATAATTCCTCTATCTAGTCTCCAAGAATTATAAAATTTAGTTAGCTCTATGTATTTGCACCAAATTCAATTGACGTATATCTTTGACACACATATTTCAGAAGTCATTTTTTCATACGGCTACGATGATAGTCATGCGTATGAAGTGGACCTGATGGTATATGGTGAGCTGCACACTTGTTAGCTGACTTAGTTGTATAAAATAAATTAGGTAGTTATTTTCGACGCCGCGTTGGCGCAACGGTCGCAGCCATGGATTGTGCCTGTTGCGCTGGCGGTTGCGGGCTCGATCCCCGCACATAACAAACATTTGTATTGGCCAAACAGGTGTTTGCCGTGGTCTGGGTGTTTGTATAGTTTTTGTGGGTCTCCCCACAGTGCCTCGGAGAGCACGTTAAGCCATCGGTCCCGGTTGTTATCATGCACAACTGATAGCGATCGTTACTCATAGTAGGGAATATATCCGCCAACCCACATCGGAGCAGCGTGGTGGATTAAGCTCTGATCCTTCTCCTGCATGGGGAAAGAAGCCTATGCCCAGTAGTGGGATATTACAGGCTGAAGCGATTCTCTTTAGCAAATAGCATTTCTGATTTTTGGCAATATTAATATTTATTAATTTTCTTTTTTAATAATTATGTAAGTTTATCATATCGTAGTTTTTATCTATTTATAATTGATCTTTACTCCTTAATTTGTGCACACCTTAACCGCTGCTACTGTATCGTGTCCTGTACCCAAAGGTTATCTGGAAGAAATCGCTATTTAGCGATAAGATCGCCTTTGTACATCTTGTATTGTATCTTTCTTTATATGTGTCTGTATTTTGGTGTACATTAAGAATAAATAAAATAAATAAATAAATAAAATAATATATTTATTAAGAAATATATTATATTAGTATGTAAATAATGTTCTAAATTGATATTTCTTATTTATAAATTTGTGTACTTGTATCAATAAAAGTAATAGTGATAAAAATACATTAGGGAGTAACACTTAAAGAGGTCTCAATATTTCAATCAGTCGGCGCGACACTCGTCCGTGACCGAAATGCTCAAGCTAGAACACATTTACGTCGACCAGCGCTAACGCGATTTACAGAGCGGGAGACTCGCAACAAAACGAGAAAGAATCGTAATCAAGTAATATTCACATTGAAGCAAATATATTTATATCCAATTTTATCTCCCTTCGATGGGGAAGCGGTGCGATTTTTATTAGTAGGTATACAAATTAACTGGAATACCTTATATTTTGTAACTTTTAATAATTAACCGACTTCCAAAAAAGGAGGAGGTTCTCAATTCGACTGTATTTTTTTTATGTATGTTACATCAGAACTTTTGACCGTGTAGAACGATTTCGACAATTTTTTTTTAATCGAAAGGTAGTGTGTGTCAATTGGTCCCATTTAAATTTATTTGAGATCTAACAACTACTTTTCGAGCTATATCTAATAATGCGTTTTTACTTGACGCTTTTTTCGTCGACCTACGTTGTATTATACCGCATAACTTTCTACTGGGTGCACCGATTTTGATAATTCTTTTTTTGTTGGAAAGGAGATATCCCAAGTTTAGTACCATGATAAGGAAACCAGGATCTGATGATGGAATCCCAGAGAAATCGAGAGAAGAAACTCTTGAAAATCCGCAATAGCTTTTTACTGGGTGTACCGATTTTGATAATTCTTTTTTTTTTGTAAAGAGGATATCCCTAGTTTGGTACCATGATAAGGAAACCAGGATTTGATGATGGGATCCCAGAGAAATCGAGAGAAACTCTTGAAAATCCGCAACAACTTTTTACTGTGTATACCGATTTTGATAATTTTTGATTTAATCGAAAGCTGATGTTTATCATGTGGTCACATATAAATTTTATCGAGATCTAATAACTAATTTTTGAGTAATCTTTGATAACGCGTAGTTACTTGGCTATTTTTTCGTCGATCTACGTTGTATTACTCGTCGATGTTATTGAAGTCAGTTTTTTTTCGTTTGCGAGCAAACACAATTATTTAAGTTTTTGTAGAAATTATCTTTCTTAATTTAAAGTTATTTGAAGCATTCAGTTATTCTATTTTAATGACAATTTTAGAGTAACTTAGTGACGTAAAGCTTATAGACGATTATCGATATTATATCGATATTATTTCAGTTTGTTTTTAAAAATCTCACAATATAACGTGATCGTTTGAAATGATGCTGTTAAATAACTGTCCAACATTCAATGTTCTGATGTATCGATACGATATCGACTAGTTGTTTTGTCGACATATTCTGAACTATTCATATATATTGTGCTCATTTCCGATATTCGATAAAACGTACTACAGCGTAAATGATTCACAGTATTTACACGTTTCGATGAACTCTCTGACAAAATTGTAATTTGTTTTTGATTGATTAAATAGAACTTTAATTATGTTGACTTTAATTAATTTATTTTATTTTATTATTTATTGTTGTTAAAACCGGTCACCGGTTAAAAACGCACACCAATCCGCCTGCCCAGTGTAGTGACTATGGGCAACACACATGAATTCGCGCCATTTTTAGCGTGAACTTATTGAGGCCTATGTCCAGCAGTGGACTGCAATAGACTAAATGAAGTGAATTAATGATAAGGATGATGATGATTTATTTATTTATTTATTTATTTATTTATTTATTTATTTATTTATTTATTTATTTATTTAACACCAACAAGATAGACACTGACAATAGACACATATAATCATAAACAAAGTATCTTAAAAGGTAAGCGTTATCTTAATTATAGGTGTTACACGCATTCTATTAATTTAAGCACGTAAACATAAAGATTGTTATAACAAACGATATTAATTAAAATACATTAAAAAACAATTCTAACATAGTAAAATAAAGTCCCGATCAATTGACCATACAGTTGAAATGAAAAACAATTTAATATGATTTGATTGTAAAATTAAATTAACATTAATGAATAAATCGCATGATGATGATATTAAAACATAGGTATTGTTAAAATACATAGAGTCACATAGAAATAATGGTGAGATTGCCAGGACGGCCATGGATCTAAATCTAGGGTATCAAAATATATATAAAGTGCTTACAGTTTGTCTGTAAAATTTATCTAGCGCCTCGTGGGAAGACGAATCGATATACCGAAGTACCGAACTACGATATCACGAAGTATTGTTGGTTTTTAACTCGTGATAAAGAAACGGTTTGATAGAGACTTGTGTGATATGGCGACCGACGGAAGTCTTTTCGAAAAACAATCTTTATTTATTATTTTCAAATGTTTGCGTGAATTTCACTCATTATAATTAAACAACTTTTTTCTCTCTCTAGGACTCCCATGACTTTGGTTGTTAAGTATCCGAAACGTCGGATACGTAAAAACCTAATAAACCGCAATAAAATCCGAAAAAAATTGTTTCATTATAATCTTTATTTAATTTCACAAATATTATATAATAATATTAAAAATATAAAAATAAATTCAAAATTAATTAACGAAAATTCAACATAGCATTAAAATTTAATTAAAAAAAATAATCAAAATACTGTGATGACAACTCTACTGTTGCCGCATTCCATGTATTCTTAATTTATAGAAAAATACATAGATTTTAAAATGAACTATATATCGGATGAAGCTAAGAGAAAAATTAAAACAGAGCTTCGTAGAAGAGAGATTAGTAATGTACATTCAGTGAACATGTACATTAAAATATAAAATATTAATTCAATTTAATTTAAAATACTAGGATAGCATAAACGAGATGGATGAGATTATTGAACAAAGGATACAAATATTTTAAATATCGTAAAATGTTCAAAATGTTTTCGTTATTAAACTTTTGTGCTGCGGAAATAATTAAATATCGAGTGAAATGAAATACCTCGCGCGTGCATTCGTATGCAACGCTCTGAATTTCTATTAAATTTATAAAATGACTGTAGTCGATCGCGTAATGGATAGCTGTCGCTGGTTGCCTACGACTTATTGAAAGGGAACTAATTAGCCTATTACTACCTTATAAACGTTACATGGATATGAATAAAACTTATATGTCGGCAAATAAGTGTAAGGCTCACTTGTTGGTAAGCGATAACCGTAGCTTACAGCCTGCAATATCAGAAGTATCGCGAGTGTTACTGACCTTACTCCCAATCCCCCCCAGGAGCTCTGGTCACCTTACTCACCACAGGAACAAAATACTTCTGGAAAGAAGTATTGTTTAGCTGTGATCTTCTGTAAGGTCGAGTTTACCCAGTCGGGCTGCTGCATATTTTGTGCAAGATAATTCCTGCTGTGCCCTAACCTCAGCTAAAAAATGGTTATCGGATCGATTGTTACTGTTAAACAATTATTTAATAAGTCAATTTTTATGTTTACTTGACGCAATTTTACAATACAAATTTAGTGCAAACTCTTTGATACAAATGCGGACAGAGACAGCGAACGTCTTAGAATTAAATCAATTACTGAATTTCTGTTAAATAAAATGAAATTACAAAAATATATTATAATGTTAATGACTACTTGAATGACTAAATTTGACATGGATTTTGTTATCAATTAATTATCTATAATATAAAAATGAGTCGCTGAATGTGTTGCTAAGCGCAAAACTCGAGAACGGTTGGACCGATTTCGCTTATTCTTTTTTTAAAATATTCCTTGAAGTACGAGGATGGTTCTTACGGAGAGAAAAATTCTAAAAAAAAATTAATAAAATTAAAGAATCGACTGTTAGGCGATACGAAGTTCGCCGGGTCAGCTAGTTGTTTATATTTTTCTATTGACACGATTTATTTGGTTTATTTGACAGTGTATAAATTAAAATGAATTATTTGTGTTCAATTAAACTAATATTTGCACACCGAAAAAATCAGTATAATATGTTGGCTAAGTTTTTAAATTTGACAACATGTATACGATATTCAAGTAAAATAAATAAATTATTATTATTACTTCGAATTATTTTAACAGTAATTACTACTAGGTTAATCTTGTAAAATCTCTTGTCACAATATTAGTTACCATACTCCTCCGAAAGGGCAGATTTTTATTAAATCTTGTGTGCATATCGGGTAGGTCTGAGAAGCGGCAACATCTATTTTTCATACCACTAAGTTATAAGAACAGGGGTTAAGGGTGATAATAACGTATATGGCAAAACGACGTTTGCGCGGTCAGCTGGTTATGTTATAAAGCCTTAAGTCATCAATTGTCTACACTTAGCGGAATATTCTAATGCAGTAAAAATAATTGTTCTACAGTTGCTTTAAGTGACATTTTTGTTGTATCAGTATAATAATATAAAGATCATAGCCTGCTATTTATCGGAAAATTTCAACGTTCTATGGGAACAGATCCGGCGGACCAAGTCAATCTCATCGTCGAGGCTGCTTTCCTGTTACTTCGCTGTGTGTTGAGTACAATGTTTCATAGTTGTGTTTACTTTAGATGTTCGTTTGTGTGTTTAACAAGGAAGTATATTTTCAAGCAAACATTCGTGAAGGAATATTGGAATATTCACATTTATTTTAAACAAACTCTACTAACTTTGCAATTACACGTCACGGCTCAATCTTTCTCCAAAAGTATTCGACCTGATTTTAGGAACAAAAATACGTAGTGTACTAAATCACGATATGAACTCAACTTATGGCCAGCTTCCGAATGGAATCCATTAAGTAGGTTCAGTGTGCATTGCTAAGACTCAGACAGATGAACGAAAATTAAAACAAACAATAATGCAGTTTTTACTTCAGTATCAGTTACAAAATATGGTCTAACAATTTTTAACGTCTTAAATGTATACAATTTGGTCAACTAATTACAGATAACTTAAACTGAGGTAGGGCACAGCAGGAATTTCCTGCTCAAAATATGGAGCAGCTCGACTGAGGAAGTACCTTGACCTTAAAGGAGATCACAGCTAAATAATATTGTTTTCAAGCAATATTGTGTTCCTGTTGGTGAGTAAGGCGACCAGAGCTCCTGGGGTGATTGTGTCAGTAACGCGCTTGCGATGCTTTTAGTGTTGCAGGCGTCTATAAGCTTCTATCAGATAGATAACAATATGACACAAGCAACTAGCTACTTCGTCGCTTCAGCCTATCATATCCCACTACTGGGCATAGGCCTCTTTCCCCATATTGGAGAAGGATCAGAGCTTAATCCACCACGCTGCTCCAATGCGGGTTGGCGGATATATTCCCTACTATGAGTAACGGTCACTACCAGGTGTACATGATAACAACCGGGACGGCTTAACGTGCTCTCCGAGACACGGCGGGGAGACCCACAAGGACTGCACAAACACCCAGACCACGGCAAACACCTGTATGGCCAATACAAATGTTTGTCGTGTACGAGATCGAACCCGCAACCGCCGACGCAACAGGTACAACTGTAATCGTTGCGCCAACGCGGCGTCAACTAGTTATTTACAGACATCATATTCGCGTGAAAAGGAAATACGAACTTTGGCAGCATTTCCATTGAACCGTCTTCATATATCAAGTCAAATCTTTTAGATTTTCATACCACACAATGACTAAAAATAGCAAAAACAATTAATTCATTTAATAAAAGCAACCCACCCAACTCGAACTTTGGACTGGTCCAAGCTCAGTCACTATTCAAAAACAATAAAATTAAATCCCTTACACTTGAACATTTTCAAACACGTCCTCGACGTTAAAAGTTTGAATCGTTTCGCGTTTGATCGTGGAACGGGGAGCAGGCGGAAATGTCTGCAGTTGTAAACAAGTTGAAACAAATCGAGTTGACTATGAAGCGCACTAAACAGGAGCCCGCGGCGAGCGGCGGAGGTGAACCCGCCCAGTAATCCGATTTACTACCTCGAGCGCGTCGTGCGATATGGCGATAATTAGATATAATGTTACTAGGTGTACCGAGAACTTCAAGATGAGACTTAATCTAAGTATCATTCAGTTTTATTACATTCAACATTTTAAGAATATAAAAGTATTTTTTATAATAGTAACAGCAAGAGCGCTTAGAAATTAGTAGTACAATATAAAAAAAATCGAAATTTTAAAGTTTTCTTATCACCATCAGCTCACGGACGCCTACTGCTGGGCATAAGTCTCCCCTAAAGCTTTCCACGACAATCGGTTTTGCGCAGCACGCATCCAGCAGCTTCCCGCGAAACTGACCAGATCGTCGGTCCACCTCATGGGGGGCCTGCCAACGCTGCGGCGCCCGGTATACGGTCGCCACTCGAGAACCCTTCCGCGCCATGAGCCATTGGTTCATCGAGCTATATGTCCTGCCCAGTGCCACTTTAGCGTGATTTAGTGCGATCCTTCGAGCAATGTCGGTTACCTCGGTTCTCCTACGGATCTCCTCATTTCTGACTTTGTCACGTAGGAAAATACCGAGCATTGCCCTCTCCATCGCCCGCTAAGCGACTTTAAGCCTTCTTATGAGCCTATATTTAACGACCACGTCTCGGATCCATATGTCATCACTGGCAACACTCCAACCAGTGTGTGAAGACTTTCGTCTTCATACACTTCAGGATAGAGTTTTCTGATCTGTTTTTAAAAATAAAAACTTCAATAAATTGATTATATTTAATAAAAAATTAAAACAAAAGTACAATCGTAAAAAGAAAGTTGAAGAAATATTTTTTTAGTGCAACTAAATTTTATATTAGTTCTCTAATGGAATTATATAGTACACAAATATGTGGTAACTCAGTGGGATATTTTATGGAGTTCAAATTCTTTAGAATCATATCGTTTTCTAATGTTTACGCGAATTTCACTCATTTTAATGAAACATTTTTTTTTTCAGATTCTATCGCAGTTAATTGAGTTTTTTTAGATGCCAGACGTTTCGGATACTTACAACTTTGGTCACAGGAGTACTACGTAAAGCATCTGAAACGTCGGCCATCTAAAAAACTTAATTAGCTGCGATAGTTGTTTTGTATTCCTACTTAATACTGAGAACAACTTTGACTTTTAGATTGTAGCAAACACAAATATTTTAATATATTTCTTTTCTTATTGTAAGTGTTAAAATATAGAACTTCGAATGTAAATATGTCAAAACCCAATAAGGGTTTAATGGTATTGTTACTGTTGAAATAAAAATATGTATGTATATATAAATAAATAAATAAATAAAATAAATCATCGTTAGAGCCTATACAGTCCACTGCTGGACATAAGCCTCCACAAGTAGTGTTGCCCAAATTCAGTCTTGGTCTTGCAGTCTTGGTCTTGTTCTTGCGTTTTTGCAAGACCAAGACCAAGAACAAGACCGCGTATTTTTAGCAAGACCAAGACCAAGACTGACCGTGCAAGACTTGAGCAAGAACAAGACATAGCCTGCAAGACTCTTGCGTCTTGCAGCTAGGACTTAGCGCTATTTCACTGAGTAGTTAGGTGTAACAGTTCGGTGTATAGGTAGGTACGCTTAGGAATTCTATGAGACGCAAAAAACTGTATCAAAGAATATGAAAAACTGGACCTATGCGCATTACGACTAATACCATAAACATAGCGAATAAAAAAATATCTATTAAAATCAAACTGAGTGCATGCATAGTTATGTTTTAACCATCGGCACTTTGATAATGCGGCATCAAAGGTTTTGTACTTACTTCTCAAAGAAATTTGCCGCTTTTCGGAAGTACATGGTTATGATACACGCGCCGGCGGCTTCTTTTGAAATCTAAAACAATCGTTGCCGCCACGCCGAAATCATAACATTTGACACTATTTGATTGCCGCCATAGGGCGTAGGTATACTCATGCAAAATAATTTCGAATTTTAAGAGTACCTACAGGTGTTCCAAAGAATAAATAAGTTTCAGAGTGCTTAGAATGAAAATGAATACATTATACTGATCACGCAAGTAGTATTATGATTAGGATAAAATGGTAAGGATAGGTAGTAGATGTCATATTAATTCATTCTAGTAAGTATATATTATAATATAGATTACTTATATGGTTTTAAACTAATTACTTAGGTACTATTATTGTACATTTAGTCATTATATTTCTTAAGTTTTTACAAGAAAAAATAGCAAAAAGTGTTCAAATATCACCCGTTTAATAAATATTGTAGCCACTTTTAAATATACTTGAAACGTGTAAAAAAATTCTACAAAACTAATAAAATAATATAAAAAGCGTAGGTACTTACCTACTAATAAAATAAAAAGCCTGCGATAAGAGTTTTGTATTACTTACCAGCCCGAATATCTCTGAGAGAGATGATGAGAGTAAGTATTTACTAGCTGTGCCCGCGACTTCGTCCACGAGGAATAGTAACTTTGGAGGTATAGTGACGTTGAGCAGCTCGAGACAAAATGCTTAAACATTACAAGAAGAGCAACTGGATTTATTGTACTTCTTTAATTTTAGACCCAAGGCATAAGGCTCAGACTTTTGACCTGACAATGTGGGGGAAGCAACTTAAAACAGAAAGTCTGCGCAAGTTCAATGAACTTTATGAAGAATATAAAAGTCTACACTCACTGAACAAATCTCTGGAATTACCAGAAAAAGAAAATAAAGTATGTGATGAAGATGAAGACGTAATAGACTTTGATAAACTCTATGAATGTCCCTCGACGTCATCTGGATCTTGTCTTCAAGGCTTAGTGATAGACGAGTTGGAGGAGTACCTGAGAAAACCAAGAACTGCCAGCTCGGAAGACATTTTAGATTGGTGGAGGACGCATGAGACAGAGTATCCGATTTTATCGAAAATGGCCCGTGATTTTCTCTCAATACCTGCAACTTCAGTACCTGCTGAGAGGTTATTTTCTAAAGCATCATTAGTAATTAGAAAACATAGAAATAGGTTAAGTGATGAGTCAGCCAGATGGTTACTTTGTATTAATTCTTGGTCAAAAAAATTGATATAAAGTATCATAACCTAATGATAAAGCTGTTGATTTGTGTTGTATTTTATTTTTTATTCAAATAAATGATAAATCGTAAAACTCTTTTATTAAATTTCTTATAAGTTGAGGGTTCAATCTCTTTCTAGACAGATAAGTATTGTTCTTTAAAATACAGTCAAGTTATTGTAATTAATTTGTTTTTTTACATGTTTTAGCAAATGTAAGCTTATAAATCATAAATGTTTATTAAGAAACAGTTACTTCCATGGAAAACGACATATAGGTCAGTTGATTTTTCGAATTTCTTATCAAATCTTCAGTTATTTATTAATCTGCTTGATCTTTACTATGGCTATGTTAATTCAAGCTCACAATGTTCCAATTCTAACACGTTTTTCTAAGATTTAAAGTAAACTTTAATAAATAGTAATAGACTAATAGGTAATTGCAAGACTTGCAAGACTCTTGCTGCAAGACCAAGACCAAGACCAAGACTGGGAGCGCAAGACCAAGACCAAGACCAAGACCAGGTGTATTGGCGCAAGACCAAGACCAAGACTGGCTAAGTCTCGTCTTGTTCTTGCATTTGGGCAACACTATCCACAAGTTTACGCCAAAAATAACGTGAACTCATGTGTTTTGCCCATAGTCACCACGCTGGGCAGGCGGGTTGGTGACCGCAGTACTGGCTTTGTCGCACCGAAGACGCTGCTGCCCGTCTTTGGCCTGTGTATTTCAAAGCCAGCAGTCGGATGGTTATCCCGCCATCGGTCGGCTTCTTAAGTTCCAAGGTGGTTGTGGAACCTTGTTATCCCTTAGTCGCCTCTTACGACACCCACGGGAAGAGGGGGGGTGGCTAAATTCTTTAGTGCCGTAGCCACACAGCAAATAAATAAAATTCGGAAAAAATGTTTCTCTAGAAACGTTGTAATTTGAAAGTCTATAAAACGAAATTGCGTCACGATAAAGAAACTTTAATGTTGTATAGGAGATAATGAGGCAGAATACGTTACACAGTATTTCATATTATCGGTGGAAAAGATCTCGCGTAGACTACTTTTCAAAGTTTTTTGAAATGAAACTTCTTTTGGCGTATGAACGTAATTTTTTTACGCATAAAACGCAATAATAATAATAATATTAGCGTCACGAAGATAGAGCGTCTTAGTCGAACAATAGAGCCACCTAGCGTATACTATAGAAATTACAAAGGTTGTTACATTAATATCGATAGTATTACATTGCTAACTAGATGGCGCTGGAACGGAAATTTAAATCTTAAATTTGTATAAATATAAATGAAACTTAAAAATTAATTTGCCAAAGGAATTTCACTTCTGACATGTGCAATTTGTACACACGCACTTTTTGTTTTAATATACCTTAGTAGAATTCATATAAGGAAAACAAATAATAATTTAGCAGGTAAACAGATAAATATCACTTATCCCGGGACCGGCAGTAAACAAGTCGGCTCGCAGCAGCGAGGTAAAGGATTACTCCGCCCGCCAGTAAACTGTGTGATTACACACTGCGTGAGAAAGTTACACCGTCAGCAAACCCGTGTGTTGCGGTATCCGCAAGATCCCCATACCAGACAGAGCTCGAGTTATGGAACGATAACTTTGAAGATATTCTTACAGTGAATTCAAAATGGAATTGATTTTTCTTAGGATTATTTGTAGGTCAGTTGTGCAGGAATTGCTAATAACTTTTATTGGGTATTTTTGAGAATGGTTTTTTTTAATAGTTTGAAATCAAAAATAAAATAATCATAAACCAAAATCAAAATAGCAAATTGTACAATTATGCAGTAAAAAAGTTTGATAATGTGCTTGCTATCTGAGCTGGACATAGAACACACAGACAAGAAACGCTTTAGAAATATTACGCCCAAAGATATTAATGTCATAAAAATGCTTCACAATCAGAATCCCATGCAATCACAAAATTAAGGACTAAAATAAAAACACATTAATACGATTGTATCTGAATGTCCCCCAGAAGGGGGCAGTTTAAAGTTTTCATACAGTTTAAAACTGAACGCAGCTCGCACGAGCTCCCGCTCTGTAACTGTCACCCCACTTCTAGTCTAAGCGACGTTTAAGGCTTACGCATGTTGTAAGAATTTTATTTTAAAACCTTAATGGCTCTGGTAGGTGGCTGATGTTTTTATTATCCTCCCTTTAAAGTAATTTTCGAACATTTGTTTGAGGAACATTACTAATTTTTCTTTTAGATTGAATTAGAATTTCATTTACGCGACGAAGCCCTGTGATCACCAACCCGCCTGCCCAGCGTGGTGATTATGGGCAAAACACATGAGTTCACTCCATTTTTGGCGCTAGCTTGTGGAGGCATATGTCCAGCAGTGGACTGTAATAGGCTGAAATGATGATGAATGATGACTATAAAATGGAAACGAATAGAAAAATAACGATTTGTAATGATTTCTTACTAAAATTTCTAAAGGAAATTCTTACAATGCGCGGTCGCTGGGCCAGCAACAAACTTCGTCGTCATTACGTCTAGCAAACTGTTCGCGAATATAAAAAGATAACAATCAAGTTGAGTGCTCTCCACAATCTGTCTGAGCATTTCGTTTTGGAGCCGCTCTTGATCCGCGGACCACATTTATTTGTGTTTATCAAAACATTGCACTGTTCTAATGGAATTTCTACCATTACCGTGCACTCAAACGTGCTTAAACATATTCCACCTCTTAGCTTTTTAGTTTTAGAAATCGCGGTATTATCTAAAATGTTTATTTTAATCATACTGTTGAGTAAATGACGCACAAACATGAATAGTACATTAATACATAATGATGGTGTAGTTGTAAGAATGTTTGAGTTACATATACGCTTTAACTTTTTTCAAAAGGAAGGCAGAAGTAAAAGAAAAGTGTATGATAAAGAGTTGTGGTGCTCGAGAGTGTTTGTAATGTTCCGGTGGTCCGTGCGAACGTTTGTTATCACCGAAAACAGCGCGGCGCCGTCTGTGCGTCAAGTGTGTGTAAGTGAGCGCGGCGAGCTCCTGGCGCGAGGACGTCACGCGGTGGCATTTTTCCAAGCAATTAGCTAATGGCTGACGAGGTTGATGCGAGTGAAAGCGGATCGTTCACTTTATATTGTTACTATAAACAAATAAATGGTAAAACTTAAAGGCCTCAGGCTCATCGGCCCCTAGCAGGATGACATACTATATCAGGGATCGACAAACACACATAACCCCACGCAATATCATAGCCATGACAATCATCTCTACAGTCTTTACAAACTTTGTCAGCAGATGACATGATCACCTCACTAATCTGTCGTCAAAATTTATTCCAGGATGATTAATTATATTAATTAGGCTTAACCGCAAAAGATTAATCGCTTTGTCTAAAAACTTCTATTCGCTAAAATCTTCATCATTGTTTTTTTAATGCTGTATTTTCAGTATCTTAACTACATCGCTAACACTTGCACCACACCCTATCAGAAGGCACGGGCGCTTTTCTGCATAATTGAGAGTACACGACTACAGTCGGGCCGCGCCCGCTTCGCGCCGATTCTTTAATCCTTATAATGTACCAACGTATCACTGCGCGGTAGGGTTGCCGCTTGTCTTCTTAAGTCTTTGAAACGATTCTCTGTAAGCTGAAATACTTGTTTTGGACGTCTGAAAAAGTATGTTCAACTCAAGCATACAAATTTCGGTCAGCCCTATACAGACATTTGGTTTTGATTTGTTAAGGCTACAGTTGCTATCTATCATCCAACCACCATCCATCCAAATATTATATCCATTGTCAAAATTTATTAGTACAAAGAAACAATAATTGTGTTTGCAGGCAAACGAAAAAAAAACGACTTCAATTATATCGACAAGTAATACAACGTAGGTAGACGAAAAAATAGTCAAGTAAATACGCATTATCAAAGATTACTACAAAATTTTGTAATCAGATCTTGATGAAATTTTGACGTCCACATGATAAACATCAGCTTTCGATTAAATTAATCATCAAAATCGGTACACCCAGTAAAAAGTTATGCGGATTTTCGAGAATTTTCCTCGATTTCTCTGGGATCCCATCATCAGATCCTGGTTTCCTTATTATGGTACCACACTAGGGATATCTCCTTTCCGACAAAAAAATAATTATCAAAATCGGTTTGTAAACCTCCTCCTTTTTTGAAGTCGGTTAAAAAAGAAATACTATGAAATTGTGTAAATAAGAATGATATAAAGACTTCTCTATCCTAATCTTGTTGAATAATGGAATCTCGAATAGTACGGTCTAGACAAGTGTTTCAAACCACAACTCTTGGTTAAATCTTAAGTAACTTAGAGAGGGAAGGGACCGGTGCGTGTCCCACATCCTTGATAGCTTCGAATCTAATTTAAGCAATGTATTTTGCACTTATAATAGGGTTAGACAAATATTATTGTGTTTTGTTGCTGTGAAGAAGGAGACCAGAGCTTCTGAGGGGGGGATTGGGGAGTAGTCGGCAACGTTCTTCTAGTGTTGCAGGCGTGTAAGCTACGGTGATCTGTACGCCTGTTTGCCGACCTACTTGTATAAAAAATATATAAATCACTCTACATCCAATTTAAAAGTAATCTCTGAAAAATAAATAAAAAAACGCCTCTAACTCAACGGTCTTCCATAGCTTCCATGTCGGTGGACTGGAAACGTAGCATACAAAGGCAAAAACTCGCAGATCACAGTAAACATCTGTAAGACCTACACAAATCTTATAATTCTAACGAAACACAATACTCCTTGTTTGCAGTCCTTAATCAAGGACGGTGTTATCAGTACTTTGATACATACCTTACAAAAGGTCACAGCTAGATAATACTGCTTTTAAGTACTGGTCACCTCACCCACCACAGGAGCTTCTGGGTTTTATCGCTTACCATCAAGTGAACCTTACGTGTTTTTGACAATCTATTTGTAAAAAAATCCAACAAAAATCTCAAAATGATTAATTTTTAGGTAAGTTTAGTGAAAAATTGGCTTTTAATTTCAGACTCTTTAACTACAATTTATTAATTAACCGCAACTAATCTTTAAATATTTTTATTATGAGACTTTAATATATTTGTCAGACTAGAACTCGTCACCCCTACAGCGCTCCATCTCTCTACATTTACGAGTCCCGCCTGGTTTTGATGCTGATAAAAATTATATTTATTTCATTTCATACACGAATAACGTTGCATTTAAATAGATTGACGGATCCGTCTCGAATTTGATAGTACAAATGTATTTTATCTGTGCTCATTTGGCACTATTGAAAGCCATTAATCAAGAAGAAGAGGAACATTGTAACGTGCAAGTGCAGGCTTGCACAAGTACTTGTAAGTGAACAAGATCGACGGTATTGCACGTTCAAATGTAAATTTTAACTTGATTTATTAACCGACTTCAAAAAAGGAATAGGTTACTGAATTCGATCGTATATATAATTAGTTACTTAATAAAATTAGTCGGTTAAGAAGTCAAAATATGTTCGGGGATAACTTCGTAGTTTATGGACCGATTTTGATCATTCTTTTTTTGTTTGAAAGGAGATACTCCAAGTGTACCTCCAAAGTACCCTGATAAGGAAACCAGGATCTGATAGCGGAATCTCAGAGAAATCGAGGAAAACCTTCGAAAATCATAATGACAACTAGTGTGTTTGTTGATTTTTTTCGTCTACTTACGTTGTATTACTTGCCGATGTAATTGAAGTCAGTTTTTTCCGTTTGCGAGCGAACACAATTATTTTAACATTGAATTCAAAGAATTGTAGCAAAAACTGTGACTATTATTTACTTAAAGTATTAGTAAGTGAAGACGCGCTCTAGTGTAGCGATGCCAGTACTCGCCAAAAACACCAACGGTTTGTGTGTTCGATTCCTACTTGGGATAGATATTTGTACTGGACGAATATTTCTTTCCAGTTTGGATGTCTGTCCTTGTGAGACACTATACTATTTTATAGCGAGTGAAAGAAGGCACATGTCAGTAGATACAAGACAGACAGTCAATTGAAGCACTACTACATTTCATTTTCTGAATTTCAAACCATTTTTTATTTCTCTTGTGCTGTGTGGCTACAGCACCAAAGAATATAGTCACACTCTCTCTTCCCGTGGGTGTAACAAGGTTCCACTACCACCTTGGAACTTAAGAAGCCGACCGATGGCGGGATAACCGTCTAACCGCTGGCTATGAAACACACAGGCCGAAGATGGGCAGCAGCGTCTTCGGTTCGACAAAGCCAGCCCTGCGGTCACCAACCCGCCTGCCCAGCGTGGTGACTATGGGCAAAACACATGAGTTCACGCATTTTGGCGCGAACTTGTGGAGACCTATGTCCAGCGGTGGACTGCAATAGACTGGAATGATGATGATGAAGATGATGATGATGATGATTTCATTTTCAAAATGCATAAGTTCCTCTCGCTTGCATTCTATTTAAAGAACACCGAGACATTATACTAAATAGAAATAACCATTCATCTCAAGTCTTAAAACAAAATAATCCAGTTACGCGGAGGTTCGTTCGACCTGGTGCTCTGGCGCGCTGCCAGTGACCGTCCCGGGGCGATCCGACAGAGCCACGCGCTATCTTGGGACATTCGGGCGGGCCGTTACATTAAAATGCGAAATACATTTGAATTTTACGGTCACTTTTATTAAAGTAGCTTCATAACTATCCGCTGGCCAGTCCGTGCCAACTGATGTTGATATAACATCGTGTTTGATAGCAGTTATATTTATTGCGTTATGATGTTTTATTTTAGTTAATTGTATGTATACGTTAATAGAGAATCAAATGATTTGCGTTATGCGTTATTGCTTTATGTATAAGTAAAAAAACCGACTCCAATTACATCGACAAGTTATACAATGTATATAGGCGAAAAAATAGTCAAGTAAATACGCATAATTAGAAATAACTTAAAAATTACTTAGCAGGTCTCGATTAATTTTAAATGAAATTAGCCACGTGACATACAAAACTTTTTAATAAAAAAATAATCGTCGAAATCCGTTCACCCAGTAGTAAAAAGTTATGAAGATTAAGTTAGTTAAAATATCAAAATTCGGGCAAATTATATTCCTACAAGTAAAACTCGACTTAGTTTCAATACAATTATTTAATGTTATTGACAAACTTGTGGGTTCGCGCCGAAGTTTTAACTGAGGTACAGCAATGTTGTCCAGAAGTTTACCTGAATTGTGTTGAGTTGAGTTGAGTTCTGAGATGTATTGAGCTGCTAAATATTCTTTGTAAAAAGTGTTTTACTTTATATGTTCATTGGTTTCCTGACTAACTTATCTTTTATCTAACACGATCTAGATACAATTTGATCCATACATCTTATACATATAATAAAATGGTAGCAAAGTCAAAGTAGTACTGCATGGATTTACTTCAAATTTGGCACGAATGTTATTAAGAAGTCGGGTCAACATATAGGCTACATATTATCACGCTATCACCTACGGGGAACGAACAGTGAACTTTTATTTTTTCAACGCATTCTGTAACAACATGTAATCTAATGACGCATATTTGAATGTTGTTGTTATTATGTTAATAACCACGGCGATAAGCTAGCTTCACACTATAAATAAAGACATTCTGTAGTATATTTAGTAACAGCATTGCACCCGTGCGAAGCCGGGGCGGGTCACTAGCATTCAATATATATATATATATATATATATATATATATATATATATATATATATATATATATATATATATATATATATTCGTTCATTAATGAAAAACAGTTAATAGGCGTCTGAAACTGTGCGTAAATTGAGTTACGTAATCGAATTACGTCCGTACATAGTTACGTAACGCGGGTCAAGTTTATTAAAGCGTATTATTAAATTACGTGTTACAGAACGGAATTCCGAACGTAAAATAACGAGGAAAATTATTTCTCACACTAGATTTCAACTGCAGTTTCACCCGTTATTTTTTTTTATGTCACTAGGTCGGCAAACAAGCGTACGGCTCACCTGATGGTAAGCGATTACCGTAGCTTACAGACACCTGCAACACCAGAAGCATCGCAAGCGCGTTGCCGACCCAATCCCCAATCCCCCCAGGAGCTCTGGTCAGCTTACTCACCAACAGGAACACAATACTGCTTGAAAACAGTATTATTTAGCTGTGATCTTCTGTAAGGTCGAGGTACAACCCCAGTCGGGCTGCTCCATATTTTGAGCCGTTTATTTGACTTCAAGACACACACACACACACACAGCTGTACTTTCAGTTTTCTGTAATGGGAGAAATCAAAAACAAAAACCTGAAAATACAAGATAAAAATATCTTCTCTGAGACTAATTTACAGATCGTTTTTCCTTACAGTTCCGAATTTTTGCGAGGCAACTTCCTTCCTTATCTATACTTAACGTTTTAAACGGCTCTTCTCGAGATTTACGGGACCATAATATTTAATAATACTTGCCTAAACCAACCTTTATATGACTACTTGTAGATCCAAATTTCCATATCCCTACAAATAGTGACAATAAAACGACCTAATGTCATAATCATGTCACCATAATGTCATAATAAAAATTTACATTGAGCATAACTTGGCGATGTGACTTTGTGGCGTTGTGATCGCATCCGCGGCCGAAGCCTTCCACCACGAAAAATATTTATTTCTGAATATTCAGGAACCTCTTGTTTTAATTTCCGATTCCATTTGCATTTTTATTTTCCAGTTCCATTTTTAGGTTCATTTTCAATTTCATTTTCAAAATTCCAATGTAATATTTTACAAGATCGAGATTTGAGAAGAAATACGATACCGCAGTTTCTAGAGATATGAAGCATAAAATACAACTTTCAAACTTAGCGAGGAGTTTCTTGATAAATGTATCACTTATACAGAATGAGAATCACTACAGCATTCACATTAAGTAGGTCGATCAGCGCCATAGAACACAAAGCCATGGAATATACAAACAGACAGATCTTTTAGCTCAGTTGACACACACTTTATTAATAAAACTTTCTGTGTTATTTTTATCAGGTTAACGACATCAGCTTGACAAGCCTAGACTCTGCTTTGACTAGCCCGTTGTAGCAGTCACTGGTAGTTAGTTTTGTAGTAACCGTCGTTTCGGCTCCTTGTGTGGGTTAGATTTCCGCCCAGAGTCTCTGTACTCCGTATATATTTGTTTATTTGTATGTGTATATTTATGAAACAATGGAGGTATATCAGTTGGCACCTATAGCACAAGCAATAAATCGCTTACTTTAGAAACAGACGACTGTGTGTGTATTTTAAATATATTAAGGTATTTATCTTCGTATGTATGACGACGCGTTCGCTCCATGGTTACAGCGCTGGATTGCGGCTGTTGCGGGGTTGATCATATTGCACACAATTATATTGACCATTATAAGTAAACACGACAAACGCTGTGGTTTGGATGTTTGTTATTGTGTATGTGTGTGTTTCCGGACCAACAACACAGAACTTAAATTTTAGTGAGGGCGTTTACTGTGAGGCATTATTTATTTAATTTTTTTATAGTTTATCTTAATAATCTTCCTTCTCATGAATCTATTTTTGCTGTGTAGTTACGGCACTAAAGAATATAGCCTCCCTCTCTCTTCCCGTGGGTGTCCTAAGAGGCGACTAAGGGATAGGCAGCAGTGGACTGCAATAGGCTGAATTGAGGCTTCCTTCACAATAAGTAAATTAATTAAATATCAACGTTACGAGAGTACCTCGTATCGGTGACACTTAGTAAGAGTCTGTGTGCCCGCAAGTTGGCGCGCCGCCACCGGCCTCCGAACTACCAATCAACTGTACCGGACTATTTATTCGTATTGTGGCGTAACTCGACAGAGGAATGGCCGTTGGTGCTATTTATACGATAACTTGAAGTGGCTTCGGATAATGGTACGTGATATATCTTGAAGGCTATATAGCAGTAGGCTAGTGTTCTGCATCTTCCTGGAGGAATTTAATGACAATAGTAATGCGTTTCAGGTACTCTTTCAATAAACTAATACAAAAATCTTTTGAAATTCAAAATCAGCTAATATAAACAAAATTATCTTTATTTACTAGTTATAAAAAATATATTTAACTTATGTTATATATGTATAACTAAAATATACAAGTAAACGAAGTTTGTAGTTCAAATTACACAAGTTGTAAAAGTCTGGTTCTTAAAAGTCAATAAATTTGATCGATTGAATTAAGTCCTGGAACGAAATAAAGTTTTCTATTTGGATCAAAGAAGCGCAAAATATTTAATGATAACGAAATTACTAACCATTTCTCAATAAAAACGGCGTATTTATTCGCTAACTTTTAAATGATTTCTTCGAAGTTGTCGATCCAGGTTTACGCGAGCGAATAGAAACTCAACAGATAAAATCTTCCTAATGAAAGGCATTATTCGGTATAAACGGTTTTATTGTGTTATCAGCTTCACGTCCGATGCTGGCTCCTCGCCAGCAGTCGACTGGCATTCCTGCACAAGCCTCGAACTCGCAATTACCCGAAACATCTTAATTGTTTCTAACACGAACGTAGCAATTACATTCTGGTTTAGTTATTGAAATTTAGGTGTCTATACAGATGTGTCAAGTGGGTGTTTACTATTAGTACTAATAAATAATAGCGCATATGGGTAACTTATTTGTTAATCTGCTAGTTTAGTTAGTGAGAAAACGTCAGTAACTCCGAAGGTATTATACATTTTTAAAATGTCACCGTCACTAACATTACGACTTAAATATAAAACGGTTCGGGTTTGTCATTTTGACTTCACTATATTTTGCCACTATTGGCCGCGAGTGCACTATTATATCGGGAATAATATCGAGAACAAAGAATTACCGATAACAAACTTGGTAAACATCTCTTTCGTATTTAAATTTCGAAGATATTTTAATAAATAATAAATAAATATCTACACAATACACACACGGTCGTCTGTCCCTAAAGTAAGCAACTTAATGCTTGTGTTATAGGTAACAGCCAACTGGTATTTAGCTACATTTTATTATAGCTATATTTTATTTTTACTTAAAAGGAATGCATAAATATCTCACTACATATATATAATTTGACATACGATATCATTGTTGAGGAACATATTATAATAAATTATAAATCAAACATCGCTATCCCCCGCGACATTTCAATATCGCTGAAGCAAGATAAAATCAGATCCAGTAATTCCGCTTAAAATACTGCCCGAATACTTTCCTACCCTCATACACCTTTATCTGAACGAAATGGAAGCTTATTCCTTTCGTGATATGACATTACAATTCCGATACATTGTTAGGTTTTACGTGAACTCTATGCCGTTGTTATAAGAACTACTTCCGGTCAGCTCGTGGAGGTCACTCTTAGCATCGTTAGATATGGGATGGGGATTAAGCGATTACTTTCGTGTCGAAGTAACATAACAAAGCCTTATCCAAGTATCTTTAAAAGTGTTACGTAATTAAAAGATCTGCTCTGTAGTTGACTGAGGTAGGGCACAGCAGGAATTTCCTGCTCAAAATATGGCGCAGCCCGACTGGGGAAGTACCTCGAACTTACAGAAGATCACAGCTAAATAATACTGTTTTCAAGCAATATTGTGTTCCTGTTGGTGAGTAAGGTGACCAAAGCTCCTGGGGGGATTGGGGATTCAGTCGGCAACGCGCTTGCGATGTTTCTGGTGTTGCAGGCATCTATAAGCTACGGTAATCTCTTACCATCAGGTGAGCCGTACGCTTGTTTGTCGACCTAGTGGTATAAAAAAAAAAGTTACGGCAATAAAGAATATAGCCACCCCCTCTCTACCCGTGAGTGTCGTAAGAGGCGACTAGAAGATAACACAGTTCCACTACCACCTTGGAACTTAAATAGCCGACCGATGGCTGGATAACCATCCAACTGCTAGCATTGAAATACATAGGACGGACAGCAGCGTCTTCCGTGCGACAAAGCTAGCCCAACGGTCACCATGTGTTTTGCCCAGCGTGGTGACTACGGGCGAAACACATGAGTTAACGTCATTTTTGGCGTGAACTTGGGGAGGCCTATGTCCAGTGGACTGCGATAGACTGAATGAAATGAATTAAAAAGAGAAGAATTACAGTCTTTGACGATTTACGAATCATTTTTAGGATGATTCTTAAACAATGTGGCGCTTCCACATATACTATTTTGAAGGTTTTATATTAGGAAAATATTTTTTTTAATATATTTTTGGATAGATGTCGACAGTTTATATCACTCTCATTTTTTATATGTATATTTCACTATGCTATATTACTTTTGGGTGTTTTATTTTTTAAAAAGAGTAAGCAAATATTTTCAGGATCATTCGTTTCATTTCACTGTTTTTACTGATTTCTAAGTTCCGGATTATATTCTTTGAATCTGTTTAACACCAAACATTGATTGTACATCGTAGATTAATTGACATGAACTGAATCAACCTATGAATGTCTTAACAAGGGTATCTTGTTTACATAGATACTAAATTCTTCGCGGAAAAACTAGGACCAAAGGTTGTCCCGATTGTTTCTATAGACACATGCACTAGGGCAAAAACGGGATCGATACAACTTCATACACATAGAAATATGTTTCGTGGTCTGTGAAAACAATGGCTTTACTTGCTCTGTAGTAGATACACCAAAAAAATCTATTCATTCCAGATATATGTATATAATTATATTTTAAGTTAAATCATGTATTATGATAAATTTCGCAGACAAACAACTATATAACACAGGATAACTAGCTTCTAACAACACTCCCTACAAACCAGTCTAGAACTAACACGTGGGGGAACATGGAGATGTGACTGAACCATTTCGTGATTAACTAGACAAGTTGCAAAATTACTTATCGCGCGCGCCAGACTTGACTGCGCTAACTCCATCTACAGTGACGCGCGGTCCAACTGAGAACCGATAGCGATACAGCGCAGGTTTATACTTTTCGGGAATTACCGCGATTATCAGCTTGTAACTTCGGTTGTCTTCGGGGTCACCGGTTTGACGTTACGTGACTTCATAAAGTAAAGTGTTTCTAACGACAGTCAAAGTATGAAAACTTATAAAGTAGGCTGTTACGTTATTTTGGGTTTTTAGGTTCAAGTTATTATCTTTTTATTTTATTCAATGCATTGCAACTGCTTATTCGTTTACTAGTGATCTGCTCGGCTTCGCACGGTTACAAAAACTATCGTCCTGTACTATATTATGCATGTAGTATACATATAAACCTTCCTCTGGAATCACTCTATTTACTAAAGAAAACCGCATCAAAATCAGTTGCATGATTTTAAAGATCTAAGCATACAGACTGCGGAAAGCCACTTTTTTATACTATGTAATGATGAATCTATATACATAATATAATAAAATGGTAGGAAAGTCAAAACTTCACATTGAATATTTTTTTTAAAGAATACTTGAGGTGTGATCTACGATCGATACCGAAGCCAAAAATATGGTTTTTAGAATTTTTGTCTGTTTGTCTGTATATTGTCCGGGGTAAACTTAAAAAGTACTGCATGGATTTACTTCAAATTTGGCACGAATATTATTAAGAAGTCGGGTCAACATATAGGCTACATATTATTACGCTATCACCTACGGGGCACGAGCAGTGAACCTTTATTTCTTCAACACATTCTGTAACAACGTGTAATCTAACGACGCATATCTGAATGTTGTTGTTATTATGTTAATAACCATGCTATATAAGCTAGCTTCACACTATAAAAATCACGTAATATAATTAACTAAGCCAATAAACATAATTAAATGAATATAAGTAGACAAGACAATTTTAAAGCAGCGCTATCTATGAGATTTTTCTGCAGATATGAAATGTACAGAAGAAACGGGTAAATGAATGTTATTTTAAAAGGTATAATCGTAGGTATTTTTGGTGCTGTATAGCGTTGACGCAGTCGACGTCGCGGGCAGCAGCAAGTAAGTAAATAAAACTATTTTATACAAGTGCAGTTGACGAAATAGTATTTTGAACGTAATTATAAATCCATTCAGTAGCTAAATATCTACACATCGTCAACGTCACAAACGTCAAGACTGACCAACATCTTTGCTACAAGCAAAGCTATGTTATATGCGAAAATGTCGTAACACATTTTCAACTTAATCTATCTCAGATAGCAGATAATTATATAAAATACTAGCGACCCGCTCCAGCTTCGCACGGGTATAAAATATAATTATAGCCTATGTCATTCACTGAAAAAATGATTAAAATCGATCCAGTAGTTTTGATTTATTCATTACTGCCCGTGGCCCGCACGCGTTAACTTAGAGTAAAAGCCGGCCGGAACCGCCGCAAACGCTACGTACCGCGATTTTTAAATCTGTAATATCTTCGAAAATATTCATTTAAATCATTTGCTGTAAAGGGCCATATAGATTTATATTAAATAAAAAATATATTTAAGGTATTTAATTGGATAAGGATTAATGCTATATTGGTTAAAATCGCTTCGAAAATTAGCCATTATTTGTCGTAAAAAGTAAATGACAAAAAAAATGTTATTGTGGGATATCCATAAGAGATAGGTGTATACCATCGCGGAGTTTTCTGTAGACCTTTTCAATGTGTACAATACTTAGTACATTATTTTGATAAATCTCGTAGGGTTCAGCCTGCGTTTGCAATTTAAGCGAAAAAAAAAATAATAATTATTTACGACATAACATTAGAAAACTCAAAAATAACAGTATTTCTCCACTATTTAATGGATGTTATTATACATATAAACCTTCCTCTTGAATCAATCTATCTATTAAAAAGAACCGCATCAAAATCCGTTGCGTAGTTTTAAAGATTTAAGCGTACATACATGTGCAGGGACAGAGAAAGCGACTTTGTTTTATACTATGTAGTGATTTCTTGACCTGTTTATCGCTTTTAGCCTTAACCTTGCGCGGGTCAACTGATTCGCTCGTCGATTCTCGATCAGAAGTCACGAGATTGAATGCAGTGTCTCAAACACGCCGCCAGCGCCTCGCTCCGGCGTGTGGCGCTCCAGCGTGGGGCGCTGGGCCGCTAGGGGGGGGGGGCTTCGGTACGCGCAGGCAATGCGGCAACGCAAACATCGCTAAATAAACTGTAAACAACTATCAGCTCCCGTCTCTCAGTGATAGATGTTTGAATGTTTTTATAAAGACAGCTTCAGTTTATATTGAAGTTAAATCTTGTTAAATTTGAAACTATATTACAACGAGATAATACAAAATCAGGGGAATAACTTACTAAAATATAACAGTCTTAAAAGGCCTATGTCACTTTTCATCATCAGTACAGCCTACAGCAGTTTGCGCAAAAACGGCGTGAACTCATGTGTTTTGCCCATATTCACCACGCTGGGCAGGCGGGCTGGTGATCGCAAGGGCTTGTCACTTTTAATATAATTAAATGATATAGGAAATAAATTATGTACTAACACACCAGATATTATTAGTACTTAGAACTTAAAAATCATACTTTTTGGAACGTTCTATTTCACCTAATTTGATAAAACGAATGACTAAAACTCTAAAAAGCAAAAATCTAATATACAAAATTCTCGTGTCACAGTTTTCGTTGCCATACTCCTCCGAAACGGCTTGACCGATTTTGATGAAATTTTTTGTACTTATCCGGTATCTATGAGAATCGGCCAACATTTATTTTTCATCCCCCTAAATGTTAGGGGTAGTCCACCCCTAATTTTTTTTTTGACAAAATTTTTAATTTCTATTTTTTTATGATACAACATTAAAAAATACATACAACCCTAAATTTTCAACCCTCTACCATCAACCCCTATTTTTAATAGCGTTTAGCGGCAAGACAACGATTGCCGGGTCAGCTAGTTTACTATAAAATAATGAAAATTGTAATTAGTCGAAAAATAATTTATAAAATACAAAAAATTTACGCTTATATATACGTTAATATTTACATTCATTAAGCTTCTTCAAGACTATCATTTTCTATCACAGTTGACGCTACTCTGATTCCATTAACATATTTGCAGTGCTTCATGTTGTGTTTTAATTATCTTCGACGACGTGTGTTTATCCACATGACTATTGTGTTTGTGTGTGTATGTAAGGCTGTGTGTTCGTCTAAGATTGAATGTAAACACCGGCGGGCCTCACGATAAACAATAGTTCCAGTGAGTCAGCTCCGTCGGGTCGTTTATCATTTACGAGTGCACTCCGTCCAGCTCGTTACCAAACAAGGTTAGATATGGATCTCAACATTAACAGAAAGCAACTCAAGTCAAAAAAGTAATATATGAAAATTATAATGAACATTATTCATTATTTTTTAACCGACTTTAAAAAAGGAGGAGGTTATTTAATTCGACCGTATATATATGTATATATATTTTGTGTATGTTCGGGGATAACTTCGTCGTTTATAAACCGATTTTGATAATTCTTTTTTTTTTTTGGAAAGGAGATATCCCTGGTGTTGTACCATGATAACGAAACCAGGATCTGATGATGGGATCCCAGGGGAATCGAGGGAAACTCGAAAATCCGCACAGCTTTTTACTGGGTGTACCGATTTTGATAATTTTTAATTTAATCGAACGATTTATTCATAAACAATATTTTACTAATTCGTATAAAAAAGTACAGTAAAGACTTCGTATAAAAATTTTACTCCGTTACAATATAATTGAGAATACTTACAGAATAATAAATTCACTTGTAGGCGGTGTATTGAGATGAAATCTACGCCAGAGATCTCGAGAATCACAATTTTGAAAAATTAATACTCACTCTTCTTAATTTCTCGTGACTTTAGAAGAAAAATATAAATAGACAAAAAAACAAGTGTGCTTTAGACCACACGACTGAAGTATAACTTACGAATCGTAACTCTCTCTCTTTCTATCTTCACTAACTTATATCTCCCTCTCAACTTCCGTTCGCCTCGCCCGATCACACTTTTCGTAATGCTCTTTTCACGCATTGATCAGCTTATTTCCCAAACCAAGCGTATGTAAAGAAGTTTTACTTCAAAAAAAATCAAAAACTGCATCAAATTCTTGTTTTTACTGTTACTGCTCTCATACAGAACCTAATAATTATTTTTCTTTAATTTTCTCTCATGTATGTACATATATTTATTGGTCAACTATAGTTTTTTCATAACGGTAGATTATTTCAGTTAAAAATAACTAGCTATTAGTATTTCTTAGTTACGTTTTTGTTTTATTTATATCTATGCGTATTCCAGAAAGTTCAAAAGCATCATGATTGAAATGGAAAAATAAGATAAAAAGATGGAGCGCAGAGCGAGGCGAGTGATGGATGGAGACGGAACGGTACTGGCTGTGAGCATCACGATATTATGACGAGGGTACGTTGAAACTGCGTAACTTTTTTTACAAAACTGAATCGAAAGAGTCTTAATACAAAATATTTTAAAGAAATTAAAACAGAAAGAAAGACATAAGAATAATAAGATGTGTCGGGGGTCTGGAAATACATACAATACACAAACACAACGCCCAGACCACGACTAACATCTATATGGTCGATACATGTCTGTCGTGAGCGGGAATCGAATACGCGACCGCCAGCGCAACGGCCAGTGCTATTACCTCTGTGCTAACACGTCGTCAAGAAATTTATATCTTTACAATTCAGATCGTTCAGTGTCGTCAGACACATCCAGCGCTGGTCTTCTGTTGAACCTATAGGGATGTGCAATGAAGGTCCAAACTGCGTACTTTTATTCTTTATGAAAAAAAAAAATCCTTTGCTAGAATGGGACGCTCATGAGCTGATTTATTTCAGTTCAATGCCTTAAACGAGTCAATCTGTATGGCACAATTATTTTTTTTTTTATGTCACTAGGTCCGCAAACAAGCGTACGGCTCACCTGATGGTAAGCGATTACCGTAGCTTATAGACGCCTGCAACACCAGAAGCATCGCAAGCGCGTTACCGACCCAATCCCCAATCCCCCCAGGAGCTCTGGTCACCTTACTCACCAACAGGAACACAATACTGCTTGAAAACAGTATTATTTTGCTGTGATCTTCTGTAAGGTCGAGGTACTTCCCCAGTCGGGCTGTTCCATATTTTGAGCAGGAAATTCCTGCTGTGCCCTACCTCAGTTAGATTTAGATTATATAGAATTAGTGTTCTGTAAGTTGAAAATGAAACTATAACAAAAAAAATAGTTGTAAAAATTGTAAGAAGATTCATTTTTCTATTTTGTTCTATCACTTTAAAATAATTAACTAAATTTCAAGTTACTCAAGCATCCGCTCAACTTTCTTCGAAGATTGTTTGCATATCTATGAAAACTCGGTCAAAAGCGACCTAATCATATAATCGTAAAGTCGAACATTTAATATAAACAAGGCTATACTAATTTATAGGCTGATATTACAGTTTTATGAACGTCAGTGATTTTTACCATCACTTAACATTAAGTGGAACATCTGTCTTTGTTAAAAAAATCTTGTTTCAGCGAACTCTATACAATTAAAAATTACAGTATTAAATTGGTATTGAGTTTGCTTTGTAGTGCAACGTTCGACAGTATACTGTCAGACGCACAAACGGATTCAAAGAGCACTGCCATGAGCACACCAACTCTATTAGCGCATTACTACGAGTAGTTAGTAAGTTCACAGAACAATGTACCTCAGTAGCGTAAGTGTTATTTACACAACTTATTACATTTCCCGGCCGTGACCAATTAATAACTAGCTTGATGTAATGAAAGGGAGGAATGGAAGAGAGTTATTAGTGTGTGTTAGCTGTAGTGAATAGAATTATTTTTCTTAGACTGCCAAGCGATTTTAGTTTCTATTGTCAATCGTATAGAATACAACATGTGGTTATTTTTTATTATTTGAATTTCGATTAAAATAACATTATGTAATTTTTAGTGGACTTCAAAAAAGGAGGAGGTTCCTAAATTCGACTGTATTTTTTGCGTGAGAAGAATTTTTCCGATTTCGATAATTATTTTAATAGTCGAAAGGTAGTGCTTGTCACGCGATCCCATATAAATCAAAATTTGACGAGCACTTTTTTTGTTATCTGTAATAATGCGTATTTTACTATATTTTCGTCTAACTACGCATTAGTGGTCGATGTAATTTCATCGGTTTTGTTTTCGTTCGCGAGCAAGCACAACTTTGTTACTAAGTCAAGGAATAAATAGAAATAATAAGCAAACAACAGTAACATATTTAGTTAAACTAGAATTTAATACTAAAAATATTGAAATCTAACACGAGATCTTATCTTCCAATATACATTTGAATAAGGAAATGGATACAAAGAATTCAAATATTCATAATTTCCAATTACGTTATAATACAAGATCGGATGCGAACAAAGTCGTAAGGACGAGAGAATACGGTTATATTTACTTGGCTTAAATAATCCGTTTTCTTAAGCTTCCATTTACTGAATCGTATCAGCGGAAATTATTCTATCTCGGAGCATCGTATTACAAGGATTCCTGAAACAAAATGTTGTTTAATGAAATTGCAGCCTGTAATTTGTTGCCAGACGAAGGCCTCTTTTAATAAAGATGACAGAATGTCAGTTCCGATGAGACAAATGTTTAAAGTTATTGTACACCACGAACAGATGAAGTAAGGTGTATTTAGTTATAGTGTGGAAATAATCTGATGATTAAACCTAAAAATGTTACAATTGTATTGATTTTGGGTTGATTTAATTTCTCTTCATAAATGTCATAGTTCTGTTGTCTGGTGGTTAAATCAGTTAAAGAATACGTTTTTAAAACTCGAAATTTTAGATTGTATAGTGTATTTTTAGTGCTTAAATGTGATATATCCTCTATTTTTTCGGTTACAGTTATAATTGAAGGTGTAGAGTTTTGTGTGGCTACGGTACTAAAGAATATAGCCACTCGAGAGGGCGTGGGTGTCATAAGAGGCGACTAAGGGATAACACAGTTCCGCTACCACCTTGGAACTTAAAAAGCCGACCGGTAGTGGGATAACCATCCAACTGCTGGCTTTGAAATACACAGACCGAAGACTGGCAGCAGCGTCTTCGGTGCGACAAAGCCAGCCCTGCGGTCACCAACCCGCCTGCCCAGCCATGAGTTCACGTTATTTTTGGCGTAAATTTGTGGAGGCCTATATCCAGCAGTGGACTCTATAGGCTGTAATGAGGATCATTCAGTAAGAAATTTTACACTATTACAAGATATGAAATTATGTAACACTGGAAATATCATCAAGTGATACACACGCATTAGTACACTACTTTGCGTGCCATGAAATTTTTGAATGATGATAACAAGATGTAAATACCGCAACTTGGCTTGGGAATACAAATTTTAACTTCAAAACGTTCTACCAAGAGAATTGTAATGAAATTTGGGATAAAGGTATATTCTATTTCATAATTTCATAATATTGATTAAAATAATAAGTTAAATTTAAATTCAATTCACAGTCTTTGGTGTGATGCGTGACTAAGAATCCATTGGCTTTAGTATTTATTATAAAGAGCTCTCCAAAAATACAATATACGTGATTGGACTTGTTATAGTTTAATTATGAGAATAGATTTTAGATCTTTCATTAGTTATTACGTACGGAATAATCACAAAAGATATTAAGGTAGAAGTGAAGCGGGCCAGTGGGTCAAAGAGTTCGCTCCAGCGAGAGCGCCCCGGCCGCACATATCGAGCCAACGTTTCATTTGGTACGTTGTAAATTACGTTGCAACAATGGTCTGCAGCGCGGACTCAGCGCCGTCTCCGAGTTAATTGATTTCATTAATAATTTAAATGGGGATATCGGTCTGTTACTCTGTTACCGCTGACATAATTATCGTTCTTTAGTGAACTAAACGTGGATGTTATTTAATATATGTGAGAATTTTTGAATAATTTTCAAATAGCTTGTAGACACTACAGAATTATTTAAAGATGATTTATTACTACATTACTACCGCATACCACTATTAGCAGTAGTTCATTGATATTGAATACTGGTCAAATCCGTAATTTCATTTATACCTTTTTTTTGTATCAATGGACTTAAACTCTATTTCTAATCTCGTAAAGCATAAATAGCTTTAGCAGAGCTGTAACGTAAAATATAAAAATATAGTCTTCCTTGTTTAAATATTGTTCTGAAGAGTGTCAATGTAACAAACCTGTGTATTCTAAGCAGGTGAAAGCAAAACTTGTCTACTGTTTCTGATAAAAATAACAAATTCCTTAAAATATTTTTTTCAATAACATCGATAAAGACACAAATCAAAGGAGCGATCATCGCGTATCAGTTCAAAGACGTACATTTTTTCGCTCGCAGTAAATAAAATATTTTTCCATTCCTCGTATCCGTTGCCATGAGATTTGAAGGTTCGATGGCTGCGAACAGTGTCCGCCCCGAAGTATTTATTGCGTGTCTCACGCGTCGCCGGAGCGACGCTCGCAGTGGGGCGACCATAGATATGACGTCATCCGTACAAATATTATGTGATCGTAAGACTGTAAGGACCAGTAGATTACAAAGTAGCTTGGTATGTATATGGTTGAATTCGGCTTAACACATGGGTCGACTTCGTCTAATCTTAAAGTTGTCAATCCATAGATAAACTTTAGTCTATATAAAATAATTTTTAACAAAAAAAAAAAACCGACTTCAAACAGGAAACTAAAAAGTGAAAAATAAATTTACTTAGTACAAAGTAATTCGTATTTTGATTTAGTTAATCAGAAATGATTAAATAAATATTTTATAATTTTGAAGTCGGTGCCAAGTAAAACAATAACTACTCTAGTATCTACTCGTAAGTTGTATTCAGTTTTCTTTCATAATTTGTTTCATTGACTATTAGGTTGAATACTGTTATTATTCTGTTATTGTTTTGACATATCTAATAATATTTTTTATACTTGTTTGTTGTGTGTGTGTGTTGTTTGTATTTGTTATTGTAGCCAGGTTGTTGTAGTATTTACTTGGCACCAACTTCAAAATTATAAAATATTTATTTAATCATTTCTGATTAACTAAATCAAAATACGAATTACTTTGTACTAAGTAAATTTATTTTTCACTTTTTAGTTTCCTGTTTGAAGTCGGTTTTTTTTTTTGTTAAAAATTATTTTATTTTACAATTTTTAGTGATGGGTAGACCTAACATGGATGCTTTTTCTCTTGTGTCGGGGGTCCGGAAACATACACAATACACAAGCACAAACACCCAGACAATGACAAACATCTATATGGCCAATACAAATGTCTGTCGTGCGCGGAGATTGAATCCACTAACGCCAGCGCAACAGCCGGTGCTGTGACCGCTGCGCTAACGCGTCGACATACTATGAGTAAAGTACGCTATCAGGTGAACGTAATAACAACCGGGACTGACAGCCTAGCGTGTTCTCTGAGGCTAGGTTGGGAGAACCACAAGGATTAACAACTAGACCGAAAATAAATATTTGTATAAACATAAATATCCACTCCGAGCGGGAATAGAACCCGCGACCGTCGGTGTTTAGGCGCCGCCGACACGGTACATGCACCATTATATCAAAGCGGTCGTCAAACAGCAAAAGGTAACTGTTGTAAATTGTTGAGAAATTCCCTCGAGTGTTTATGGGCTCCATCATCAAACCTGGTCCTGCGACACATATGATCACACAGCAGGTAATTGCTATAAATCGTTGAAAAGTTCCCTCCACTATCTTTCGTCTCCATCATCAGACTTTTATGGCACTTGTAACTCATATAAGTGCAAAGTTCTCATCAATAGAAACGAATTAAGTTCAAACAGCAGGTAATTGCTATAAGTCATTGAAGAGTTCCCTCGACTATCTTTCGTCTCCATCATCAGACTGAAATGGCACTTATAACTCATACATATGCAAAGTTCTCATCAATAGAAACGAATTAAGTTCAAACAGCAGGTAATTGCTATAAATCGTTAAAGAGTTCCCTCGGCTATCTTTTGTCTCCATCATCAGACTGTAATGGCACTTATAACTCATACATATGCAAAGTTCTCATCAATAGAAACGAATTAAGTTCAAACAGCAGGTAATTGCTATAAATTGTTGAAGAGTTCCCTCGACTATCTTTTTTCTCCATTATCAGATCGACTCCAGACCTTTATTAAATAGTAGTGCTTTATAGTACTTAATGAAAACATGATTAAATTTACTAGTCACCCTTACGATTTTTGAAAGTTTCCCTCGATTTCTCTGGGATCCCATCATCAGATCCTGGTTTCCTTGTCATGGTACCAAACTATGAATATCTCCTTTCAAACAAAAAAAGAATTATCAAAATCGGTTCATAAACGAAGAAGTTATCCCCGAACATACATAAAAAAAAAAAAAAAATATATACGGTCGAATTGAGTAACCTCCTTTTTTTTTGAAGTCGGTTAAAAAGTAGAGTACATATTTAAATATGAATTTAAATTAGGTAATTTATGTTAAAACTATTCCTTAAATATATTTAAAACATAAATATGTACATTTAATAAGGAATTAAAAGATATAATAATAATAATAATAAGATAAATTACATTAAATTAAAAACCTTAAATATTTATATAATCTATAATATATATAAAAGCGTAAGGTCACTCACTCATCACGAAATCTCCGAAACTATAACACCTACAAACTTGAAATTTGGCAAGTAGGTTCCTTATAAGACGTAGGCATCCGCTAAGAACGGATTTTACGAAACTCGACCCCTAAGGGGGTAAAACGGGGGTTGGAAGTTTGTATGAAAGTCTTATGTTTTTGAAGTAAGAGACTTGAAATTTAAAATGTAAGCTCTATAGATGGTGAGAAGGTGTCTAAATAATATATCTTTAGAAATTAACTCCCTTTTGGGGTTAAAACGGGGGATGGTAGGCTGACTCACTCATCGCGAAATCTCCGCAACTATAATAGCTACAAACTTGAAATTTGGCAGGTAGGCTCTTTATAGGACATAAACATCAGGTAAGATCGGCTTTTACGAAACTTGACCCTTAAGGGGATAAAACAGGGGTTGGAAATTTATATGAAAGTCCGATGTTTTTGAGTAAGAGACTTAAAATTTAAAATGTATGTTCAATAGATGGTGAGGAGGTGTCAAAATAATGTATCGTAATCTATATATAAAAGAGAAAGGTCACTGACTCACTCATCACGAGAACTCAAAAACCGCTGGAACCATCCAGCGGTTTTTAATCCATCCAGGATGGACAAAGATGAAATTTGGCAGGGAGGTAGATTATAGTAAGTAGACGTCCGCTAAGAACGGATTTTGCGATATTCCACCGCTAAGGGGGTTTAATTGAGGTTGATAGTTTGTATGAAACATAAACAGCAGCTATAAGTTCGCCTGATAGGTTATTTATACTGCAGCCTGAAAATAAAGCTAAAAATGTGGTGTATAGAGAGGTTTTATAAAAATAACTATTAAATTATACTAAATTGTGCCTTTTAAAAAGTTACTCAGTGTGATAAGCATTTCAAGTGCAACATCTTAATAGTAATGCATATCTTCATAACCACGCGAACGTAGTCGCGGGCAACAGTTAGTGTATTATAAAACAAAGTCCCCAAAAGTGTATGTGATCGATTCCCTCAAAATCTACTGAACAGATTTTCATGCGGTTTCGCCAATGGAGAGACGGCTTCAAGAGGAAGGTTTACGGAACGGCTAAGCAGATTTTGATGAGAGTTTCATTGGAAGTTTGCCGGTAAAAGTTTGTGAAACACTGATTTCAACGCGGGCGAAGCCGCGGGCACCGCTAGTCTATAATATATATAAAAGCGAAAGGTCATTCATCACGAAATCTCCGAAACTATAACACCTACAGACTTGAAATTTGGCAGGTAGGCTCCTTATAAGACGTAGGCATCCGCTAAGAACGGATTTTATGAAACTCGACCCCTAAGGGGGTAAAACGGGATTGCAAGTTTGTATGAAAGTTCTATGTTTTTGAAGTAAGATGCTTGATATTTAATATGTAAGCTCTATAAATGATGAGAAGGTGTTCAAATAATGTATATTTAGAAATCAACCCCCTTTTTGGGTTAAAACGGGGGATGGTAGGTTGACTCACTCATCACGAAATCTGCGAAACTATAACACCTACAAACTTGAAATTTGGCAAGTAGGTTCCTTATAGAGCGTAGCCATCCGCTAAGAACAGATTTTACGAAACTCGATCCTTAAGAGGGTAAAACGGGGTTGCAAGTTTGTATGAAAGTCCTATGTTTTTGAAGTAAGAGACTTAAAATTTAAAATGTATGCTCTATAAATGATGAGAAGGTGTCCGAATAATGTATCTTTAGAAATCAATACCCTTTTGGGTTAAAACGGGGGATGGTAGGTTGACTCACTCATCACGAAATCTCCGAAACTATAACACCTAAAAACTTGAAATTTGGCAGGTAGGCTTCTTATAAGACGTAAACATCCTTTAAGAACGGATTTTACGGAAATCAACCCCTAAAGGGGTAAAACGGGGGTTGGAAGTTTATATGAAAGTCCTATGTTTTTGAAGTCAGAGACTTGAAATTTAAAATGTGTGCTCTAAAGATAGTGAGGAGGTGTTTAAATAACGTATCTTTAGAAATCGACTCCCTTTTAGGGTTAAAACGGGGGATGGTAGGTTGACTCACTCATCACGAAATCTCCGAAACTATAATAGCCACAAACTTGAAGTTGGCAGGTAGGTTCCTTATAGGGTTTAAACATCTGTTAAGACCGGCTTTTACGAAACTTGACCCATAAGGGGATAAAACGGGGGTTGGAAGTTTATATGAAAGTCCTATGTTTTTGAGTAAGAGACTTGAAATTTAAAATGTATGCTCTATAGATGGTGAGGAGGTGTCCAAATAATGTATCGTAATCTATATATATAAAAGAGAAAGGTCACTGACTCACTCATCACGAGAACTCAAAAACCGCTGGGACCATCCAGTGGTTTTTAATCCATCCAGGATGGACAAAGATGAAATTTGGTAGGTAGGTAGATTATAGTAAGTAGACGTCCGCTAAGAACGGATTTTGCGATATTCCACCGCTAAGAGGGTTTATTTGGGGATTATAGTTTGCACGAAACATAAACAGCAGCTATAAGTTCACCTGATAGGTTATTTATACTACAGCTTAAAAATAAAGCTAAAAATGTGGTGTATAGAGAGGTTTTATAAAAATAACTATTAAATTATAGGTACTAAATTGTGCCTTTTAAAAAGTTACTCAGTGTGATAAGCATTTCAAGTGACTGGAATAAAAAAAAATAGTTTACGTTAAACATCTTAATAGCAATGCATATCTTCATAACCATACTATAAAACAAAGTCCCCAAAAGCGTATGTGATCGATTCCCTCAAAGTTTCAGCAATGTAGAGAGTGCTTCAAGAGGAAGGTTTTCGGAATGACTAAGCCGATTCTGATGAAAGTTTCACTGGAAGTTTGCTGGTAAAACTTTTTGAAACACTGATTTCAACGCGGGCGAAGCCGCGGGCACAGCTAGTAGTCTATAAAATAAATACATTGTGCAAAATAAAAACAGAAACTTCAAATATCAGTCATTTTTTATGCGTGTCTTCTGACATGTAGTTGCGACTGCGTTTCTCGTGACGACTCCGGCGATTTTCCTATCTCTTAAACGCATTTAAATCGTAATGTGTACAATTCAAGGGAAATTTCTAATATATAAATATGTATGTATGTGTTATAGATCATATTCTACATTAAAAAAATCCTAGCCCTTTTAATTTCACTTTTTAATTTTGGAACGATGTTCCTTACGGCAGGCTTGACATTAGGCTGGGCGAGCGAACTGAGAAAAATGCAAGACTAAAACCGTAAGAAAAATATATAACGGAAGTGACGTAATATCAGTGACACGACTGTATAATATGACGTTTGTAAATCTGAACTCTTTTATCATTAACGCTATAAATGTTTGGCGTTTTTACTTTGTCTTAATATACGATGTATACAGTTGAATTAATTCTACATTCCGGCTGATGCGAGCTTTGAGCAAGACCTATAACTCTATATAAATATATATTAAGACGCATTTGTTTAGTTATATTTTTAAGCAGTGTTTTCATGTTCACATAAAAAAAAACTATTCAAACTCGTAAACATGGCGTACGTCTATGGTATTTTTTCCCATTCATTCATACCGTACACTACACAAGTGTCTAGTGTTTTATACATTTTAATAAAAATAATGAAATCCCACACTACTCCATACACATCGCCACACGGTGACTCTACGACAAGAGGTTCACTACGGCGATGAAATAAACGCAAAACAAGTAAAATTATTTGAAAATAGTTATCAACAATACATAAATAATATTAGCAACTCTTTTCTGTAGTTGTATGTGCTACAGAGACGAACACGTTAGCTAAAATAATAAAAAAAAGTGTAACACTTTAGCTACACACGTAGGTCCAAACAAATAACGAAGCTAGCACACTATTTGTTAGTAAAATCTAATCAAATTGCATTAGAATGCGTCTTAGATTGCGAATTATGCTCAACGTCGCTCTAGCGATGAAACTACTTTAAGATTTATATTACAAACTAGCTATGTCCTGTGTTCTCATACGCATTGATTTGAAGAAAAAATTAGCCTGTAGCTTTTCTCGGTCATTATATATATCATCATATTTTATATTCATCATCATCATCATCATTTCAGCCTATCACCGTCCACTGCTGGACATAGGCCTCCAAGACTACGGTCGGTACGGTCTACGGCCCGTGTATTTCATTGCCAGTAGTTGGATAGTTATCCCGCCATCGGTCGGCTTTTTAAGTTCCAAGGTGGTAGTGGAACTGTGTTATCCCTTAGTCGCCTCTTACGACACCCACGGGAAGAGAGGGGGTGGCTATATTCTTAATTGCCGTAACCACACAGCAAATTGGTAAATGAGTTATCCAACGCAAATTATTTTTTATTTCAAAACGGTGGTTCCTAAGATAGCGCGATTAAAAAAAATGAGCTTTATAACATATGTACACATAATGATAATTCATAGATGATTGTAAATCTTAGGCATGTCTAGTGCAATTAATTATTCATAATATTTTACGTCCATAGGTACATCTCTTTCGTAGAGCGCGTGTCGTCGCAACGAGAACGCCCTCTAAGCGTGCTCTGCTGCGAAGCCGGGCAAGGGCCGTCGGGCTCGAAGCCGTCTCTGACGCACTTCGAGCTCCTTTATTCCTTCCATTCAGTGCTCACTTACATGTGTACGGTTCCCGCTTCCTCTTTTATTTGCTTCTGAAATATATTTCTATATGAAACGCTCTGTGGAAGATTTGTTACTTGGCAGTTCAGTCAAGAAAACTCGCCCGTAATTTCTACCCTTATTCACTCCATATTGACATGAATTACCGCACGTTAAGTTTTAACTTAAATAAGATTTTACTAAACATTTTAAGCATTTACATTCAAGCTACAGAGACTAGTGGGAGAAAGGCAGGTTCATTTATCGTTCAAAGAATCGAAATTGCAATTCAACGGGGAATTGCTGCCAGCGTTCCTGCAACCGTCGAATCGTGTGAATTCAACGATTTTGTGCTATAATTTTTGAACTATAAATATATAATCGTATTAACTATTTGGTACATTTTTCTGAACAGAAATTCGTTTATATTTCTTAAATATTTCGTATTATATCAAGTTACGGACAAAAGATTTGATGAAAGTATGACAACAAACATTCCTAAATCTTGAGAAGCAGGAAAAAATTTGTAAGTAATAATTCCAAAGAGTTCTGTTCTGTTTATTAATAAAATCTCATAACGAAACCTTTACAAACAGCGTTACTGAAAAAAATTATGCCTTTCAAACGTAGATTCATTCTTAGAAGGTCACATCTTATATTATAAAAATTTAGATGTATATAATTGGTCGGCACTTTTTCGTATTTTCCTTTTTGCTTGTCCTGTTTGTAACTGGCTGGTTTTGATAAAGTGTATGGATGACATTTTAAAAATGACTTTAAGAAATAAAAAAAGGAGTTTTCCGTACTTTTCATTTGTTTTTCTGTCCGTCAAAATGGGTGAATCCAACGAAGCAATTCGGTGCATTTTATAATTTTACTTAAAAAAATGATGTCACGCAGTGTCAGCACGAAATTGGTTGAAGCGTTTTCAGCCAGAAAATTTTGATGTCAAAAATACAGTTACAGATAACGCTTCAGCCTGTAATGTGCCCACTACTGGGCATAGGCCTCTTTCAATGTATGAGAAGGATCAGAGCTTAATCCACCACGCTGCTCCAATTCGGGTTGGAGGATATGTTCCCTACTATGAGTAACGATCGCTATCAGGTGTACATGGTAACAACCGGGACCGACGGCTTAACGTGCTCTACGAGGCACGGCGGGGAGACCAACAAGGACTGCACAAACACCAAAACCACGTTAAATATCTTTATAGGCAGTACAAATGTTTTTTATGTGCGGGGATCGAACCCGCAACCGCCAGCGCAACAGTCACAAACCAGTGCTATAACCGTCACGACAACGTGCCAACGCGTCATCAATTACAAATAAACGTGACGGAATTTTCGAAAAAGTAGAGCTAGATAGATATTTGAGTAATTAAAATATAGCTGAAGATCTGAGAATTGACAATAAAACAGTTCTGATCCATTTGAAACACTCAATTTTGAAATAATCAATTTTTACGTTTTTTTGAGGAGAAGATAAATTACTCAATGGAAGTTTTGACAACAGTCAAAGTCTGTCATACTTGGCTTTACCATTTAGTTAAAATGTAATCTATTTCAAGCCAGAAAGAAATATGCAGACGAAAAGCGATTTCAATTTGAAAATTACAGCGAAAACTGGTTATATTTCACTTAATAAGTATCATGTTCTTACGGACTTATGCAATGGACACAAAAACTCGCATAAAATTTAGGCAATTATGGTATTTTTGTCCATAGAAATAAGAGTTATGTTCGCTTGACGGCCGATGTCTATTTCACGTCTGAGTGGCGCGTCCAGGCGCAGCGGAGTGTGAAAGCGGATAGCGCGCGTGTAATATCGCGAATGTGTGAGATGGGGCGCCAGTGCCAGCGGGGAGAGAGCAAATAAAGCCGATTTTCTAAATAGGCTGTTACAAATAATTTTGAATGTTGATTTTGTAAGAATAGTTTTATTGAAGTTTTGGGATGTGAAGAGTTAAAGTATGATCACGTCGGGTCACCAGGTTGAGGAGTTGAGGATCAAGGTATGAAGTCCCTCGTCCGCCAATAAAAAGGGAGGATCCTCCGACCAGACGGGTGTTGTATCTGGTGGGCTACCGCTACCTTTGTTGTCGGGTTCTTGTATATATTAATTATACTTAATCGCTCTGATAACTTTGATATCGCGATGTAGGATACGTCAGTTCTTAGTTCCATAGTTCATATGTCGCGCGATAGATGTCGCCACACAGTAAAACATTTTTATGCACGTGCTTGACTTGGGGAGTAAGCAGGTGAGTGGATGACCAGAAAGTTACGAAAAGTGTGATCGGGCGAGGCAAATGGAAATTGAGAGGAAGATATAAGTTAATGAAGATAGAAAGAGAGCTATATTTCGTATCGTCTACTGTAATCTATTGCAATAAAGAAACATTTCAACAGATTGACTTTTCAATTGTATAATATTGCATTAAATTAGTTGTACTAACAGAGTATTGTCAGATTATTCTAGAAAGAAGCTCATTACGTAATAAGATGTCATAATTATGGCACGTAAAATCTCAATTAAAAAAATTATAACTCTTAAAAACTGTAATTGCAGCAAAGAAAACTTTAAAATAACTTCCTTTTAAGTAGATATACAATTAAATACAGAACAATATATGCAATATAACACATAAAATTATATTTTGACATTTACTTATATTTTATTTGACATATATTTATTTATATATTGACATTTAGTTTTTTATATAATATTGTGTTGTTTCTCTAGAAAATTTAATTTAATAATAATAAAATAACAACATATTTGAATATAAGCTCGTAACTCGAGCCACGCTCCGGCGCTAGCTCGGAGTCCAATCGCTGCGGCGAGCGGACGCAGGACGGCGGCCGACGCCGAAATATTACCCCCGAAGATAGATTTATGACTTCAAGAGTCAGCTTAGACGTGTCCTCGTTACCTTTTACTCCTACATTTCTTTAAATTGAAATAAAATTTATGAACGATCTTGTAGTTATATACGTCCCTTTATATACTCGTAGAAGGATATTTAAATAAATATCTTTATACATACCATTTACATTAATTATGGAGTTAATATCACATAGTTATAGGAGATTTAGTATATTGTGTCTAAATTTTTATATAAAGTTATAGTATGTAAATAAAATATTTAATAATGTTACATAATAAAATTTAGAAAAATACTAAATTACGAGCTTTACAACTTTTGACAAGCCCGTTGGCGTAGTTGGAAGTGACTCTGCTTTCAGCTCCGGAGGTTGAGGGTTCGATTCCCACCCCAAGTCTGGGTGTAATATATATTACTTATATATTTATTATAAATTTGTTTATATATGCATTATTTATAAGTATGTTTATCGAAAAAAAAAAAATATGTATCTATACCAGTCAGCTGTTACCTATAACACAGGCATTAAGTTGCTTACCAAAGGAACAGACGACCGTGTGTATATTGTGTAGATATTTAGTTATTTTTATTTACAACCAGGCGAACATATTTGTTCTCTTTTAAGCTGTTCACGATTCCACATAAATGAAATTCTTGTACATTGATTCAAAGGTTTCGTATTACAACAACTTATTTTATGTGCGATAAAAAATTCTGTTTAAGCTAACACAGCTATTCTTGCAAGAGAGACTGTTATAAAATTCAGTTTAAAGGATTTGTTTTCTTAGAATACAGTAACGAAAGGCTTTTAAAGACACGTCGGCTTAACCGCAGCGGCACAGGGTAGCTAAGAATGTTTTCACAAACGGGTCGCTTTCTTAGGATGCTTTCATTCACCCTCACCAAATAACGTTTGTAATTCAAACATATTCAAGAAAGCGTTTAATCTATAACAAATTTAATATATTTTAATGTGACCCTTTTAAACGAATACTACCAGAAATTATTTCTTTTACTCATCAACATTTCAGTCTATTGCAGTCCACTGCTGGACATAGGCCTCTACAAGTTCGCGCCAAAAATGCGTGAACTCATGTGTGTCTCATGTGTTTCTTTTACTACTTGTATTATTTTGTTAGTAAAAGTGCCATGTTGTGTTTAAAGTTTATTACTGATTTTTAAAATAGCCTTAGGTAAATAGTTTCGAAAGTATACAGATGTTGATTCTTAAATTTTTATGTACATTACAGCCTATACAGTACACTGCTTGACATAGACCTCCACAAGTTTACGCCAAAAATAACGTGAAATTATGTGTTGTGCCCATAGTCCACGCTGGGCAGGCGGATTGGTGACCGCAGGGCTGGCTTTGTCGCACCGAAGGCGCTAAATTTTTATGTATTCAATATTATATATCTACTAAGCGAAGTATAGTATAACCGGTGTGTATAATATTCTTAAAAATTAATACTTTTCTAATTATTTTCTATCTTCTAAAGACCAATTCAAATTGATACCGTTTTGATGAGTGCTAATAGAATGACCTTTTGTAATTGTAAGCATACTTATATTAAATATCTAACAAAGACAATTCCTTGTACGATGCGTTATAAATGAAAATCCAAATGCTTAAATTATGTTGAACATGTAATTCTATCGTATAATATCCATAAATATAACAACGATAGCGAGGTAACGTCAATATTTGAAATAAATATCCAGATGACCCGGTAAACTTCGTATCAAAATTTGAAATAGATATCTTGATGACATCTACGTATGTTTGTGAAAAATACAAACAAAACACTTTCTGCACGCACCTATAACTATTTGACAAACAATTGATAATGTTTTTGACAAAAGAAATCAAATTTCACCGCTAGGAATTATTGTGTTGAAAAATTAAATAGTCGTTTTTAATATTTTTCGTTACTTACTTTTTATGTTTAAGCCTTTCCTAAGCTTTCGCAAATATTTTAAGATCAAAATCAGCCAAATCGGTCCAGCCATTCGCGAGTTTTAGCAAAACTAACGAACAGCAATATATATTTTCAAATATATATATACCATCATCACAGCAGCCTTTCGCAGTCACACTACTGGACATAGGCCTACACAAGTTCACGCCAGAAATGGAGTGAACTCATGTGTTTTGCCCATAGTCACCACGCTGTGCAGGCGGGTTGGTGACCGCAGGGCTGGCTTTGTCGCGCCGAAGACGCTGCTGCCCGTCTTCGGCCTGTGTATTTCAAAAACAGCAGTTGGATGGCTATCCCGCCACCGGTCGGCTTTTTAAGTTCCAGGTGGTAGTGGAAGGTGGTGGTGCTGTTGTATATATATATATATATAGATAAATAATTAATAATCATGATATACCTTTTTAAAATTTTTGTATTGTGCCCTTCAATTTGATACCCATATTGTAGTATTCGAGAAAAAATTTTTTTTTTCATTAACTACAATGGCTTCGCGCAACCGCCATGTTTGATTTATTTTTAATGTCACCTATCTAAGACCACTTGGGCAGCTAAGACGAACCTAACGATACCTCAATTATGTAAATCCGTTCAGTGGTTCTGGAAATATGAGGTAGTAAAGAATATTACATACAAATATACATACATACAAGATACGCGCGAAAAACATAACCCTTCCTTGGCAGTCGGGTAATAAGAGGACCACGTTTTGAAATAATATGATTATAAATATGATTATTTATCAACAAATTTCAATTTAAGACAAAGCCACCTAAATGTATTACCATCAAATCAACCCCATTAATCTGGGAACAGCTCACCTCCGTTCAGTTGAGTCAGTAACTGGAATGAAGCTAATTAGTTTTCTCTTTGTCGCCATCGATACCTCGTGTCAACAGCGCTGAGTGGCCGCCGCCGGCCTCTTTGTTCTCGACCTCCCGTACAAACTGCCTGCGTAAACAGTATTATACTTGGCAGGACGTTTGGACACAAACAGTTACGAGATAATGATTTTGTTAAATTACTTTTATCTTCTCGTATGCTTTTCAAACCACGAAGTACGTGTGTGTTACAATGATCTATCGACAATAATTAAAAGTACAGAAGGCCTAGCCAAGTTACAAACGTTTCGTATCGAACGTCTTTCTACAATCGTTGACGGCTCGGCGTAAGTCATTTTAAATTGGTAGCCAAGTTGACACGACTGAGTCAAACGGTCATTCTACAACATTTTTAGAAAAAACTAATACTTTAGTCTATGATTAACGTTTTTACGAGCGTCAAACTAACGTCAAAGTAATAATATAATAATAATATAATAATTATTATTATATTTACATGATTTATACCAAAACTATCTGTAAATATTTAGTTCTTAAGTTGTGAATTGTAAATATATATAATATTTTGTAAAAAACGTCAAAGTCACAACGTCGTTATACATAAAATTATAAATTGTTATTAGAACTATTGAAAGCCATTAATCCTGAAGAAGAAATTGTTATTAAATTATTAAGTGTTTTATGCGTAACCGAAATAAGGTAAAGTTCTTCTTATATTTGGTTTATTATTATTATATCACAGTGTTAATTTTAAACATTACTGTCTCTAGAAAAACTCGAAATGTTATGATAACATGATTCTGAATAGGAATGAAAGATATCTTGGAAGAATATTATTAGGTGTTAAATCTTTGTAATTTTAATTTTAAGAATTGGTTAGGACTTGTTCTTATCGTTTCGTTAGCTGTCATGTTCATTGATTTTATTCATTTTTTCTTTTCTCTTAAATTGTAATAGATTGTAATTTACATTTTCAGAAACATTGTGCTGCCATGTATATAATATTATATGTGGATAACGGCGCTGATAAACTTTTATTATGCAATTGTTTGTTGTCCTAAATAAAATAAAATAAAATCTTAAAAATTAAGTTGTTTATATGATGGAATATAGATCTTGAGCAAGCCCAGAACAGTTCGCAGCTTTACTGGAATTCATGGAAAGGGAAAAAAATTCCACGAAGAGAAAAGGAAAGGTTGTGATTAGAATTGCGAAGGATAGCAATGAAAAAAAGCCAAAATGTAATTTTAAGTCATTTAGTTGGTATTAGACAATTTGATGCAAATTTTACCATTTTTTACAAGTTGAGACCATCATCGCTACCTCCGACAAACACTATTCCTTAAAATGTCTATGTAGTGATAGTGGTCTCAGCTGTGGGCTATAAAAAATTTCAAATTGCCTTCAATATCAGAGGAACAATTAATTTTTGTTTGTATATAACAAAACCTATTTTAATTTATACTTAAAATGTAATAATGAAACTAATATTTATGTACAATAACTGTAGCTAATTGATTTTTATGTAAAGTAACAAATAATACCTAAAATGTAGGTTTTGAGTGAATTGTAAATAAAAAGTATTAATGACTGAAAAATCCTTTCTTTCCAACTGTGCATGCCACGAATATCATCAGTGTTTTAATAAAAAATAATAAACTTATTTGTGATAATAATAATGTTTTATTAATTATTTTATATTTAAGTAGGTACATTACATTGAACATAAAATTAACTGGACATTGACAAAATACTATTAATAACTTATTAATCATATGTAGGTAAATGATAAATTAAATATGAAGGACCTACATAAAAGTTACGTACGACGTACGAAGTTAAGTACGACGCGTTAGCGCAACGGTAAATGCATTGGCTGTTGCGCTAGCGGTCGCGGGTTCAATTCCCGCTCCCGACAGACATTTATATCGACCATATAGATGTTAGTCGTAGTCTGGGTGTTGTGTTTGTGTATTGTATATTGTATGTGTTTCCGGACCCCCAACACAGGAGAAAGTCCTACTGGGGGATCCGTTGAGTGTAAAGCGTTTATTAATTCTTATAAAAAAAGAATAAAAGTTTGTAACTAGACCATGTAAATAAAATCTTACTAACTTAGAATTACTATAACCTATTCAATAATAACTCAGCATGGCTCTTCCGAAATCATCATGGCTAAATGCTGAATATAGTTCAAAATTATCGTAAATAAACAATTCTCGGTCCTAACACAACTCTTTCATATTATCATAATAGACGCCATTTTTTAACGTTTACTACTGGGTCTCGGCCATCTTTTAGCTATCGTTCAAAAATTTCGACATCGTTTCGCTGACGCTTGTCAAAACTGTAACATGGCTACCATTTGTATGGGATGTAGTGATCGTCGTTGTAGAAACGATTCCATTTCGTTGTAACATTTTGAACAAGTAAACTTGTCTACGAATTTTCGATTCGTTTGTTATGATCACGTGACTTAACGTTGAGATGATGTCATTCCTATACATTTGGTTAGTTTTCTAATAGCGTTATCGATTGTAGATTGTCAACTTGGCTAAGGCAGCAGGTATGTTTACTGCACGTTAAGACGTCGGTCCCGGTTGTTATCATGTACACCTGGTAGCGATCGTTACTCATTGTAGGGAATATATCCGCCAACCCGCATTGAAGCAGCGTGGTGGATTAAGCTCTGATCCTTCTCCTACATGGGGAAAGAGGCCTATGCCCAGTAGTGGGATATTACAGGCTGGAGCGTATATTTACTGCTCGTCAGGTATAATTAGCATTTATATACAAAATTGTATTAAATAAACGAACGAAAAATGTAATTGTTTCGTTTTTGGTCTCAAAATTGGCTTTATTCCATATCTCTCATCGAGTTTAGTAACTTTATTTTTAGTATTTTATGAAATTTAATGTATACTAATATTATAAAGCTGAAGAGATCGTTTGTTTGTTTAAACGCACTAGTCTCAGAACCTACTGTTCCGATTTGAAAAATTATTTCAGTGCTAAATAGCTCATTTATCGAAAAAGGTTACAGGCTCTATATCATCACGCTAAGACCAATAGGAGAGGAGCACCAATGAAGAATGTTTCAAAATTGGGTTTTTTCCTTTTGAGAGTTTCTCCAGTTAGCCCAAAGAAACTGTTCCAGGTGGACGACGTCGTGGGCAGAAGCTAGTTTATAGATAATCGTTCTGGTGTAGAATCGTTTTTGTATTTCATGCAATTTCATATAAAACTCTGATAGTAACCTTTTTTTTTTTTTACGTGGGGAAAATCCGTCATGGATACCCTCCAGCGCGGGGGCGCCAGAGGGTTATGGCAGACTCCTACTGACTAAAGACCACCACGTGTGAGCAGTCGTCCGCCTGGGTGGGGCGAGATGGGGTCGCGCTAGCATTCGCCACCTCAACTCTGATAGTAACCTAACCTAACCTAAACCTTTATAATTATTCAATTAACACGATAGTTTGATACGATTTTGCAACATTCGGCCGACGAGCCAGCTCTAATCAATTAACTATTAACTCGATTTCATATAACATTGCAGTAATAAGGCTAGAGTGGGAAAACGTATTACTTAACGTTGATGAATAACATCGATTTTATTAAACAACAATACGTTTTTCATCCACATCCCTGACGCTAAGTCGTTGAATACACTTTCTACATCCATGTTTCCTTTATTATAAATTTCGGATGAGTCTTGTTATTACAATACAATCCATTAAACATGTAATTATGCTTACACATTAATTTATTACATAAATTGATCTAGCATAATATTTTAGTGTCGTTTCTCGACCTATCTCTGTATATATATTCGGGGATAACTTCGTCATTCATGAACCGATTTTGATAATTCTTTTTTTGTTGGAAAGGAAATATTCCAAATGTGGTACCATGATAAGGAAACCAGGATCTGATGGTGGAATCCCAGATATATCAAGGGAAACCCTCGAAAATCGTAGTGACGACTATAACGTTAATATTTTAGTCTACTTACGTTGTATTACTTGTCGATGTAATTAAAGTCGGCTTTTTTCATTTGCAAGCAAACACAATTATTTGATTAGTTTACTTTCGTGCCGTACCGCTTATACTTCAGTGATATTAAATGTAAATAACTTGTGATAAAAGGTTCATTACTTAGATGTAATATTTACCAATACTCCTTATATATCTATGAAAGAGCGAATAAATATTTTATCGCTTTGCTTTTTCCGTAGAATGTGGTCGAGCGCGAGCCAGTATAATTTTGTATTAAATAAATACTTCATCACTCACGTTGATTCAACGAGATACTCTATGAATAATGAAATGATAAAACAATTTTGAAAAGTACGAATAGAAACAAACGTAGAAGAAAAGGATGCTACGAGCTTCAGCACAGTCAACAGTTTAATTTTCAGAAAAACCCGAAAGTAATAAATGTTTTAAAACTCTACCGGATGATTTTATTTTACTTTTAAACGTTAAGGTTGAATGCGAAACACGAACATTTAAACTTTAAGAATATAAACGCTGCACGTTCAACGATCCTCGCTATACATTATACACTGCGCATAATTAGCTACAGCTGAACACAACATGTTGTTGTGTGGCTACGGCACTAAAGAATTTAGCCACCCCCTCTCTTCGCGTGGGTGTCGTAAGAGGCGACTAAGGGATAACAAGGTTTCACAACCACCTTGGAACTTAAGAAGCCGACCGATGGCGGGATAAACATCCAACTGCTGGCTTTGAAATACACAGGCCGAAGACGGGCAGCAGCGTCTTCAGTGCGACAAAGCCAGTACTGCGGTCACCAACCCGCCTGCCCAGCGTGGTGACTATGGGCAAAACACATGAGTTCACGTTATTTTTGACGTAAACTTGTAGAGGCCTATGTCCAGCAGTAGACTGTATAGGCTGTAATGATAATGATGAACACAACATGAAGTCTCAAAATAAAGCTCACGACCAGTATGACGTGCATAATAACTGTCATGCAGAGATCCAACCAGCGACAGTTTGGCGAACATTGATTAAAACACAGCTTATACATTATTTTTGGCCGACTTCAAAAAACGAGGAGGTTATTCAATTCGACCGTATATATATATATATATATATATATATATATATATATGTTCGGGAATAACTTCGTCACTTATGAACCGATTTTGACAATTCTTTTTTTTTTTTTTTGGAAAGGAGATATCCCGAGTGTGGTACCATGATAAGGAAACCAGGATCAGATGATGGGATCCCGGAGAAATCGTGTGAAATCTACATTCCGAATCGATGGCTTCACTTTTAACAATAACAATCACTTTGAAGTTTTAATTTGTAAAATGACGATTCGAAAATGCTTTTGAAGACTGTTTGAAAAAAGTTATTTTTGATTTTTTTTGAATTCAAATGCGTTCAGGTGTTGTTCGCGTATCGGTTTATATTTAAATATTTGTGGATTGTGCATTTATGTCTGTATAGTTCAAACATTCTTATCATCATGTACATTTACTACTGCTGAACGGTATAGGACGATACTATTTCTATTGAAACAAATATAATAAACCGTGCCTCGGAGAGCACGTTAAGCCGTCGGTCCCGGTTGCTATCATGTACACCTGATAGCGATTGTTACTCATGGTAGGGAACATCCTCCTTATCCTACATGGGGAAAGAGGCCTATGCCCAGTAGTGGGATAGTACAGGCTGAAGCGTAAATATAATAAAAGTCGTAATCTGAGTCTAGTTTTCCCACACGGACTCTACATCTATAGAGGATAATAGACGGTAGTGAGATGAAATAAAACTCCCATTCAGACGTCTCGGACTCTACGAAAAGTTAACGTTCGACCTTACGAGTCGTAAGCACGACGTAATTGCTTCTTCAGAGTGGGAGCGCTTCGTAATTGTCTTTTTATGGTTGATAGTAAGTCGGCGACCGCGAGCGACCTGCGATAATTAAGTTTTGCTAATTGAAAGTATGGTGAGTAGTTCCGAAGAACGAAATACGACTTATTGTGTCTATGAGGCTAATTTTAATTATTACGTTTCTCGAAAGCTCCTACAGTTGAGATGTCTTGAATAAAATTTAAATTGTAGAGTCGGTAAATCTTGGTCTTTGTCAGTTAAGATGATTCGTGCGTATTGAGGTATTATCTTATGATGACTGTTTTATAACTTGAACGCTTTAGTTTCCAAACTTGTTTTCTTAATTTTTTAATTATATATATATAGAAATAGTTTCAAGATTTTTTTCTATGTACCACATTTTTGGAACTCTTAATATCTAAGTGTATATATAATGTTCTGCAATAACTTAGTATGTATGCAACAGATTGAGGATATTTCGTACAAAACTCTGCTTCAGCCTGTAATATCCCATACTGGGCATAAGCCTCTTTCCCCATGTAGAAGAAGGATCAGAGCTTAATCCACCACGCTGCTCCAATGCGGGTTGGTGGATATATTCCCTACTATGAGTAACGATCGCTATCAGGTGTACATGATAACAACCGGGACCGACAGCCCAACGTGCTCTCCCACCCAGACCACGGCAAACACCTGTATGACCAATACAAATGTTTGTCATGTGCGGGGATCGAATCCAACAATCAGCACAACAGGTACAATCCATGGCTGTGACCGTTGCACCAACGCGGCACACTCGCTATCTCAAAACACCTGCAATAACAGTAATCACGGATAAAACCGCAAAGCACAGAGTATACTAATGAGAGCAATCGAGTTCAGATATGTAAACGCCGGCGAGCTCCCGCCGTACAACTAATAACGACGCTCGAGGTCTCGCAGCGGATCGCAATAGTTCCGGAACACCGTTTTATTAAAACTACAATTTACTGCATACATGTTACGTGTGATATGTTATTTCGTTCTTTGTTGTTTCCTTCTTAACATTTCAAGCAGCTATATTTTTTTAGTAATTAATTTTTGACTAGCCTGTTAGCGCAGTTTGTAGTGACCCTGCTTTCTGCTCCGAGTGTTGTGGGTTCGATTCCCTCCTCAAGTCTGGGTGTAATATAAATATTTATTCATATATTTATATATGTATTATTTATTATAATGCTTATCGAAAAAAAATTATTAGCTATACCTGTCGGCTGTTACCTATAACACAAGCATTAAGTTGCTTACTTTAGAACCAGACTACCGTGTGTGTATTGTGTAGATATTTATTATTTATTATTATTAATTTTAAATAATATAGTAATAATTTTAGTTGTAACATAAATAATGTCTAAATGAGAACGTGTTTTTTTGCGTTTTTTGGTTTAATTTTGTGTTTAATTTTATTTGGTGGTTATCATCTTTGTTTTTGGTCAGCTTTTACTAAACAATAGCATTAATTAACGATAGCCTATAAATTTGTCTTCACGAAATCTAATTATTAAATGATTAAAATGTTAGCATTTATGCCAACAGACCACACGAGTATTATTATCCCGTGAGAAAAAACCTCTCTTGAAAACCAATATAATATAATATAAGTTAAATTTTTTTAGTCGGTTCAAATCATAAAGTTCTCAGCAGTAAAAATTAAGTTTCTAACTTAATCCAATAAAGAGATATGGCCTCATAACGTTTCTTCCTGTTTTTACAAACTCGGTCGGTGACACATAAAAAGCTATAAAGTACTCGCCGTTCATCTAAAAACTTGAACGTTTCGTCTCAGAGTACGTTATAAAAATCTTATTTTAGCGAACAAAATAATGAAATAAAGATTAAACAATTTTATGCTTATCTATATGATATTGTATAGGGATATCCAAAACAGATATCCCCCACCCCCTTTTTAAGATGATTGAAAAAGAAAAGAAAAAGAATAATTAAAGAATGTAAAATCATATTTTTTCGCAAACGAAAAAAACCAACGTTTATTTGTCGTAATAGAACGCAGGAAGACATACAAATTAATAGTCAAGTAAAGGCGCATTATTAGATACAACTCAAAAAGTACTTCTCAGTTCAAGATTCAATTTAAATGCGACCACATTATAAGTAATTAAAATCGCCCCGTCTAGTGAAAAGTTCTAGGGCAACATTAAAAAAAAATTCCTCCTTTTCAAAGTTGGTTAAAAATAGTCGTCTAAGTCATAAGAGACGCGAGATGACGTAAATAACCTTCCCGATACAAAATAATACAATTGACAATTGTTTATAAAGCTTTAAATTCACGAAATAAAGAACGTAGAAAGAAAGTTTATACATGTCATGTCTAGTTGATCACGCAGGATGATGTACACGTGACCTAAACAGCGCTAACGTATTTAGGCCTCCTTTACTACATTTTTAGTTTAATAGAAATATTAATAGTGATTCAGTTTAATATTTCAGCCTATAAAGTACACAAAAAAAAAACAAATAATAAAACAGATAATCACAAAATGTTTTTCTCAAGCTACAAAGACTTCAGTATCTGAATTCAAATTAATTATTTTAAGCGTCTCTTGTTTGTTTGTCTCTCTAATTATATAATAAAAAAGTATTAAAATCTCGCATCTGACTCTACATTGTCATGTGTTAAGTGCATCACACAGATCAGTTGACAATTACAACGTTAGATTGTCATCAAGCTAGCACTAGCTAGGGTTACACAAGGAATTTGCGTAAGCTACTGCAAGGCTTAAGTTTCAGAAGCAGAAGCCGTAATGAGATTACGTCGACGAGCGACTCCGCGCGGGTCAAGTGCCGAGCGCCATGCGAGTCTTAAAGCTAATTACTTGTTTTGATCACGGCTAGTGTAGTTGTATACTGTTGCTATTTTCGTTTATATTCATGTGTATATTGATGTTTTGATTAGCGTCGTTTAAAGACATATTTAACAGTTAATTACATTTTTGTTATTATTAAATTATGCGTGAATGGTATTTTGCTTTAAAAGCTTTATGTCAAAACAATCAAATCTAAGTAGATCTAAGATAAATAAGATAAATCTAAATTATATACAAAGTAATTATACTATTTGATTATATACTTGTATCTTCTTTGCTTCGGTGTAAACGTACAACCGTAACCATTAATTAGTGGTTAGAACACACTGCGAAACACGTTTGTCACGTAGAGATAGCTTTTAGTCATTGAGGTCGACAATTGCACTAATTTAAGACTAAAGTGTAGTTTTAATGTAACTAACATGTACATGTGTATAGTTAAAGACTAGATTCCTAGATTCCTAGGATCACTTTCAATGTGAATTATAAAATCAGCCAGAAATGTGTTTTAAAATTTTGGTTCTAAAGAATTGTGGAATTTGATTACATGATGATGCAGTGTTTTAGTAAAAGTTAGTGTTAAGTGTAAGATACACAAAAGTATATTAACGCTTAGCCTATAATATTCCACAGCTGGGCCTAGGCCTCTTTCACTGTGTAGGAGAAGGGTCAGAGCTTAATCCACCACGCTGCTCCACTGCAGGGTGGCGGATAAATTCCTATATCAAAAACTTATAATAAGACAAAAATAAGTAAATGCACAAGAAATTTATATTTATTACATAGGGGCTTGATTTAAAAACACTAATGCTCAATTTCATAAGAATCACGAGCCGTCGAAGTATCAAGAAATATCATGGGTTTTGAAGAGGTAATGTCATGCCATATAAAGAGGTCAAGAGGCTCTCAGAGGGCGGAAATCGTGAGCTCGAGCGATCCCACTGCACTCGTGACTGTAGCCCCACTCCCCGCCTTCCCTTATTAGCGGACGAGCGCGGGTTAATACCGCTCTTTGTTCGACCCTCTCAGCTGTATTGAACGCGGGGCGAAGAAAAACATTGTCGTCGTGACTTATGAGAGAAATATTTAGTTATATTCCTGTTTATGAAGAAGGGAAGCTGAAGTCACCTGCTTCGATGATAATTGCAATGTACATTATTCTATTGCATGCTTGTGTTAATTACTTTAACAAACATGACTAGCCGTTGGCGCAGTTTGTAGTGACCCTGTGACCCCTGACCAAATACATGTACTTACATATATGCTACATGCAGTTCCTACGTAACATTTGTATGTTTATCGAAAACAAATGTAGCTGTATCAATCGGCTGTTACCTATAACACAAGCGTTAAGTTGATTTTCTTAGAACTGTGTGTGTATCTTGTAGACATTTATTTATTACCAGCTGCCCGGACAGACTTCGTTCTGTCACAAGTTAACAGTAAAAAATATTTTTTTGTTTTTTTTTTAAAAACCTTCCTTGGACCTCAAGGAATATATAAAAAATAAATTAGTCGAATTGGTCAAGCCATTTTCGAGTTAGCGCTTAGCAACATTCATTTTTATTTATATAGATTTATTGAACAGAAAGAAAATATAATTAGCACGCAACTGTAACAACGATTATCTAATTAATGTTATATTTCAAAATGTTTGAATGTATTGACTGGTTGATTTTTGTGGATCTCTTACTCTTTCAACGATTGATACTTCTGCGACGATTTTTTTGTACCCAGCACACCGTTTTTGACTCTATGGCGCTTGCAATGATGCCAAAATTTCGATATTTTACGAACAGACAAACATCTCGTACTTATACCCTGTGTGGCTACGGTAGTAAAGAATATAGCCACCCCCTCTCTTCCCGTGGGTGTCGTAAGAGGCGACTAAGAGATAACACACACCATCTGGGACCTTATAAAGCCGACCGATGGCGGGATAACTATCCAACTGCTGGCTTTGAAATACACAGGCCAAAGACGGGCAGCAACGTCTTCGGTGCGACAAAGCCACCCCTGCGGTCACCAACCCGCCTGCCTTGCGTGGTGACTATGGGCAACACACGTGAGTTTGCGTTATTTTTGGCGTGAACTTGTGGCCTGTGTCCAGCAGTGGACTGTGATAGACTGAAATGATGATGATGATGTGTAAATAATTGCTATGAATCTTTTATATCTGTATTTAGAGTGTATTTGTTCTGGATACAACAAAAACGTTACTTTTATTATATATGGATCGAAAATCACTCGGATGAAGTCGAAAAGCTAAGAGAGTCTTTCTGATTTTATTTTTATTTTATTTATTTCATATGATACACCAGCGATATACTGTATGGTAATTAATATCATTGACGCCGTGTTGGTGAAACGGTTACAGCCATGGATTGTACCTGTTGCGCTGGCGGTTGCGGGTTCGATCCCCGCACATGACAAACATTTGTATTGGCCATACAGGTGTTTGCCGTGGTCTGGGTGTTTGTGCAGTCCTTGTGGATCTCCCCACCGTGCCTCGGAGAGCACGCTAAGCTGTCGGTCCCGGTTGTTATCATGTACACCTGATAGCGATCGTTACTCATAGTAGGGAATATATCCACTAACCCGCATTGGAGCAGCGTGGTGGATTAAGCTCTGATTCTTCTCCTACATGGGAAAAGAGGCCTATGCCCAGTAGTGGGATATTACAGGCTGAAGCATTAATATCATTACAGGTGTACACAACATTAGGTACAATTTGTCCGGCTAAAACAATAAACCAATCCAAGCACACACTACAAATAAAACAGTAACAATCACATTGTTACATGATTAATTTCCTTAGTCTCTAATTAATAAACTATAGTTATATATTTTTCAATAACATATCTCGTCCTCCACCAATAATTAACTAAGAAACATTATCTACGTATTTCATTATGTTCTAAATATAATGTAATAGGCAATATATATCTAACTTATTTATATGTAGATATACGAACATTGGAGGAATTAAGAGCTCCACACACGGAAAACGGTGACGCAACGCAGTTCTATTACCAAAACGTGAAATTGTTCTAGGAATTCATTAATTTACGGAAAAAAATTCTTATACTTATAATAATATCTTTTTGATTATATTTAATTTTTGTTTCTTTTATAATTTTTTCTGTGCTGTGTACCATCCCTTATAAATAAATAAATAAATAAATAAAATAATAATAAGAAAAATTGACATAACATTTAATATCATACACACACACTAACGTTCTAAGCATGAATACACAAATATACGCATACATATACAAGTGTGAATGCAAGTGCGTACCTGTGACATGAACATGAACCCATTTTAACCGACTTCCAAAAAAGAAAAAAAGAGCTTCTGAACTCGATTGTTATGTATTTTACATCAGAACTTCTGACTGGGTGGACCGATTGCGATTTTTTTTAATCGAAAGTTGGTACTTACCATTTTGTCCTTTTTAAATTTTATCGAGATCAGATAATTGCTTTTTAATGAATGTTTGATAACGCGTTTTTGCTTGACTATTTTTTCGTCTATCTACGTTGTATTACTTGTCAATTTAATTGAAGTCGATTTTATTTCTGTTACGAGCAAAAACAATTATTTGTGTCTTAATACGCGATATTCATACTGCAGTGGTGCAGCAGCGCGTTCAGTGTGACGACCCCTTACACTACTACAACATCATCTAATACAATCACAATACATTAATAATCGCGATACGATCGATTCATATTAGCTATGAACGGGAGCATCGCTTACTCAACTGTTATCGATGTGTGACCGCTTCTGGGGTTGATTGTGTGCTGCATATCTATTCCTTCTATCTCGAAATGGGCCAATATATAACACACGTAGCATAGTAGCAGACACTGGTGTAAAAAGTGTGTGTGCAATTCACACACGGCATAAGACTTCTAAAAAGTCGTAGTCACGTAGGCCGTTGCGATATGTGTGTATGACGATGATCACGTTCTCGTGAACAAGGTCGTAAGTGCCATGTAAAACGCTCCAAAACGCGTCGCTTACGTTTGAGCAGTGATGTATACAATATCATTCTCTATACATTTATGTGTTTCTTTCTTTATTGTGACACATTTTCATTTTATCGAGTTTTAAATTACAACAATTTTAAAGATGTTTCACTTCAACTAGACATGGATTTCCACTAATCTATATAAAGGTTGCCTGGAAGAGATCGCTATAAGCGATAAGGCCGCCTTTGCATACATTATTTTTTTTTGTATCTAATCGTTCTAAAATGTATAAAAAAAAAAATTAAAAAATGTAAAAAAAACACTCGTGAAATTATGTTTCTAGTTTTACTTCCATAGGTGAAAAGGTCTTTGACCAGCGCTAGGACGTCAGGAGGCGGTTCTTACAAGTACAAGTACTGCGTTACTAATCTAATAATAAACCGAGGTGTGTTGAACCGATCTCAGAAACTTACAGGAACAGGATAATAATAAAAAAGTCTTTAGTCTTTTTCCTTTTAAATTAAATCGACAAACAAGCGCACGGCTCACCTGATGGTAAGCGATTACCGTAGCTTATAGACGTCTGCAACACCAGAAGCATCGAAAGTGCATAGCCACCATACTCATCAACAGGAACACAATACTGCTTGAAAGCAGTATTGTAGTAGTCTGTAGCTGTGATCTTCTGTTAGGTCGAGGTACTACCCCAGGCTGCTCCAAGTTTTGATCAGGAAATTTCCTGCTGTACTCTACCTCCGTTAAATTAAATAATAATAATAATAATAATAATAATAATACACTTTATTGTACACCAAAAACAGAAATAATACATATCAAAGAAAGAAAGAAAATATTGACAATATATTCATTAGGTACAAAGGGCGGCCTTATCGCTAAAAAGCGATCTCTTCCAGGCAACCTTAGGGCAAAGGAAATGGTCTAGCGTCAGCATAGGTGTACAAGTTACTACAAATTTGTTATAAATATTCAAATAATTAAACATATACATACATACATACCTACATACATAAATAGATACATAAATACATACATACATACATAAATAGATACATAAATACATACATACATACTGACATATATACATATATACCCACGTACATGCAGACATACATGTAAATACATATATGTATACATTATAATTATGAATTACTTGTTTATTGTTGAGTTTGAAGAAAATGCTTCCAAACAGTCTTTTTAAAAAGTGCAGGTGTTTGTACACGTCTGATATTCAAGGGCAAGGTATTCCATAAGCGAGAGGCTTGAACTGTAAAAGATTTGTCATAAAAGGAAGAGGAGTGAGAAGGAATTTCAAGAAGAAAATTACTGTCAGAACGAAGACAGCGTTCGTGAGAATCACCAAGGAATTTGAAACGTTCTTTCAGATAGGAAGGGGTAAAGGGATTAAATAAAATGGAGTAAAGTAGGGTAAGAATATGAGTATTCCTGCGAAGGCGAATTGGGAGCCACTTGAGTTTTTTGCGAAATTCCGAAATATGGTCATATTTGCGTAGTCCAAAGATAAATCTTATACATACATTCTGAATGCGCTCAAGCTTATTAAGCTGCTCCTCTGTAATGTCAAGATAGCAAGTATCAGCATAATCAAGAATTGGTAATAGGAGACTATGTGCAAGAGCAATTTTAGTAGGAATGGGCAGAAGATTACGCAATCTGCGGAGAGACCCAACCGAAGCGAACAGTCTGCGACTAATTTCACATATTTGAGGACCCCAAGAGAGATGTTGGTCAAAGATAACACCTAAATTTCTCACGCTTTCGCTATATGGAATGGTGAATCCATTAAATGTAACAGGAGATAGCTCAGATTTATCAATGCGGCTGAGCAGTCTGGAGCTTCCTATAATAATAGCTTTCGTTTTATTTGGATTAATATTTAGGCCATAGGCTTTACTCCACTTACCAATGGCTAAAAGGTCATTGTTTATACGCGATACACACTGAGATAAGTTATGAACAGTGGAGTGAGAGTATATCTGGAGATCATCTGCATAGAGGTGGTAGAAAGAAGATATTACATTACAGATAGAATTTATAAATATTGAAAACAAAAGAGGGGAGAGCACGCCACCTTGCGGGACACCGGTATTGACCATTGACCAATTGGAGTATGAGTCATTCAATTTAACTCGCTGCCGGCGACCCTGCAAGTAACTAAGAAACCAATCAGCAACCTCAGGAGATATGTTAAGAGAACGTAAAATATCACATAGTATATCAAAGTCCACGGTATTAAAGGCGTTACTAAAATCGAGTAACGTTAATACCGTGACCTGTTGGTTTTCCATATTTGATCGTATATCATCCGTTATTTTTACAAGCGCAGTAGTCGTACTGTGACCTGGGCGAAAACCGGATTGCATAGGATTCAACAGACGGTGTTTTAAAAGGAAACTGCTGAGCTGTTGATGCACAAGCCGTTCGAGTGCTTTGGACAGAAAAGGGAGGATGGAAATAGGACGATATTCGGATAAGGACGACGGATTAGCTTTTTTTGGGAGAGGTACAATTTCAGCATCTTTCCACATTGATGGGAAAGTGCAGGTAGAGATGGAAGTATTAAAAATGGATGTAATTATCGGTGTTAGTATATCAAGGAGAGGAAGGATCATTTTCCGACTAATGCTATCAGAACCAACGGAATTTGAAGTTATTGCTAAAATATTCTTCTTAACATCACATTCAGAAAGCTGATCAAGAAAGAAAATGGGAGAATCAGGAACTGACAAAGCTGAAAGTTGATTTCTTGTATGGGCTTTAGTTGCACTATCTATGGCAACAGACGAAGAGAAGTGGAGATTTAACTCGTCAAGATTAAGATTTTGAGAACTGTTATCTAGACGCGCTTTGCCAATTCCAAGTGATTTAAGAAAATTCCAGACTTTGCTGGAATCTTCTTCTTCGATGACAGATTTGTGGATATGGCGACGATGTGCATCTCTACACACCCTATTACAGTGATTCCGAGCCTTTACGTATACCTCTCTATTAGCCTCACTGTTATTCAGTCTGTACCGCGACTTAGCACGAACTTTTTTTTCCTGCAATTTTTTAATTTCGGGTGTAATCCATGGGGCAGGTAGATGTTTTATTCTTACTGGTCGAATGGGTGCGTGAATATCGTAAAGTTGTGTAAGCAGAGAGCTGAAAACAGCTACCTGGCTGTCAATTGTACCTGCATCGTAAACCGCAGTCCAATCAATCTCAGCTGCATCCCTCCGCAGTTGTTCCACATCCATTCCACCAAAACTACGCTGCAGAAGAATTCTTGATTTAAGCTTAGGAGGTTTGATTTTGTAGGATAGATATAATAAATCGTGGTAAGAAAAAGCATCAGCAGCACATTGACCATGTTTTTCAACATGGTCAATGGAAGAAACAATAATTAGATCTAAAAGAGAAGGAATACAATTTGGTAAAGTATGAGTAGCAAGCAAAGGTAAGATATGAAGATTTGAACCATTAATTAGAGTTTTTAGCCGGGAAGACCGGTGATCGTTTTTGAGCAGACAGGTGTTAAAATCACCCATGATTACCGTATGACTATATAAAGGACTAAACTGTTGAAGTAACAATTCAAGCGAGGTGAAATAGTCTACAGTAAGACATGGGCTATAAAAAACACCGAGTAGGAGTTTTGTGTGTGACAGATTCACTTCAACAAAAAGATGCTCAGCTCCACCGGCCTGAGGTTGTGAAGTATCTATGATGGTAAAAGGAATATGAGAGCGAAGATATATGGCAACCCCTCCACCTGTCCGACCAATGCGGTCATTACGGATCAAGTGAAATCCCGGTATGGAAAAGGAAATAGAAGGCAAACAAGGTTTGAGCCAAGACTCGGAAACTAGGATAGCGTGTATATATTTATTACCAAAAGATGACAATAAATCTGGATAATGAGCAGGAATACTCTGTGCGTTTATGTGGACTAAATTAAAATTCTTGGGAGTGTTTTCAAAACAAGAGTTTAACGTGTCGCTCAAAGAGGGTATGCTATAATAACTGTCATTGTTACTTGAGCCTTCGGAAGCAGACGATAGCGATAAAAATGCGTCATTATCATCAAAGAAAGACATAAAAAAAGAAAAAAAAAAATGATAAATAAATAAAAGAGAAAAAATATATATAATAAATGTAGGTATATAAAAATAATAAAAAATAAATAATAAATAATAAAACAATATATATAAATATAATACAATAACGTAAAAATAATAATAATAATAATAATAGCAGGAATAGATATTAAAAATATATATATATATTATTAAGGTATAAATAGATAAAAATCAATTTCTATATAAATTAAACCTTTAAATCAATAATATAATAATGATGATAATAATAAAATAATATAAAAAATAAAAAATAAAATACTATAGAAAAATAAAATAATTATAACTATTATTATAATAATAAAATTACAAAATGAAATAAAGATGAAATATGTTAATACCATTTAACGTACCCACCAGTTGCAATGAAAGAAGTTAGAATTTACAAACTTCCAAGCGTACAAGCAAGGTATAAACAAAAATTATAAAATAGTTAATAAAGATGAAGAGATAACGTTAATGTACACAACACAGAATTAAATATAAAGTAGCATGGCAAATTATACACCACTACTGGCAACACAAACACCCAGAAAACAAAGTATCCATGTCGATCGTCAGCTGTAATACGTATCTATTAGATTACTTGTTAATCATCTGCAAAGATCATCTGTGTCAAAATTATAGAATCTACCCTCCATAAATAAAATAATTGTGCATATTGGATGACATATAATAGTAAACAATAACAAAGTGTATTGAATCTTTATGAAATATAAATTAAACGTAAATGAAGAAAAATAAATAAATAAGTTAATGTACATAGGAAAAGAAGATAAGTGTTACAGCAACAATTAACAGACGAACTATTTCTTAACCGCCCGCTTGGAGCGTGTCGCAGCTGCTTTACATTCCGGTGCCTTTTGGATGGATTCAGTGCTTGTTAGCGGTGATTTTGCTTCTTCATTGGAGCTGGATCCAGTAATTTCATCAATGTCTGCCAGGCATTCAGCCCGATGTCGTGTTCCGTCTGAGGTTACAATGAAAATTATACCTTCACGTGTCCAACACCTGCTGATACCGAAACGCTCCCTAGCCGCCAGGAAAGCTTCATGTCGGGTCTTCGTTAGGAATTCAGACTGTGTGACGCCTGTTCCTTTCAGCTTGGTCTTGGCGTACCATACCTTGTCCCGCACAGCAGTCTCACTGAATCGGACTACGATTGGACGCGGCTTCTTGCTATCGGGGCGGCCCAACCGATGTGAAGATTTAATGCTGGTAGTGGAAAAATTAGCCAGGTTGAGACTTTCAGCAATAATGCTGGTGACACGCGCTGAAGTATCCTCACCCTTGCTCTCAGTCACACCATGAAACAGCAGCATTTTACGTCGGGTCCTCATATCCTGCCGGTCAATCACTCTGCTCAAAAGTTCAATTTGTTGCTTAAGTGACGTGAGAGCCAATAGAATGAAACTTTTGAAGGATTTAAAATCAGCGGCTAATGAACTAGTGGTCGTCGGAGAAGAACTCTTGTGCAAATCTTGCTGGAACTCATTCATCTTGGTGGTAAACAATTCCGTCATTGACATCAGGGTGTCTTTCAGCGAATCCATATTTTAAGAAGTGGGGAGTAGCAGGTGGAGCTATTAGCGGTTATAAAACTAATGAAACTGGCTTGAATTTAAAAAGGATTTGTTGGCTGGTGGGTGGTGTACTTTAAATTTTGAAAACAAACATTTATTGCACTATACTAAACAGAACTAATAAATTTTAAAGCAATATAATTTCTATTAGACTTTTTTACGTGTAACTTGTTTGGCACCTACCCGCCGAAAAAAAAGTAATACTTAACTCAGTAGTCTTTTTAACCGAATTAAAAAAGGTTCTCAATTGGACTCAGTTTTTTATATACATTTTTGTGTACCGATTTTGATAATTCTTTTTACAATCAAAAAAATGAAATTTGTCGAGTAGTTTCTGAGTTATAGTGCGTATTAAATGGACTTCGACTAAGTTGATGAAGCTCTCATTTTACTTGTTGATTTAAATTGTAATCGTTTTTTATTATTATATTAAAATTAAAAGAAAATTACAATAAAATAAAATAAAATTATTTATAAGTATACAATTATTCTTCGTAAAGTAAACGCATATAATATTAAACAGCTGTTAATGAATTATATGAATACTGTAGTGGCGGTAAATGTCAAACCTCTGACAATCTGACAAGTTAGGAATAACAGCAACCTCAGGGGACATCTATGATTCATTAAGATCAACAATTAAGTTAAACGGCAACCGTTCTAGTGTAATGTTGACAAACGTTGTTCACATATATTCATGGCGATAGGTTCTGATCACAGAATATATTTATATTATTTTATGCCTTGAAGTACGTATAAACCTAGTTCCGGTTGCTGTAATATATCACTGAAAAAAAACCTTTCTGTGTGGTTACAGCATTAAGAATATAGCCACCCCTCTCTTTCCGTGGGTGTCGTAAGAGGCGACTAAGGGATAACACAGTTCCACTACCGCTTTGGAACTTAACAAGCCGACCGATGGCGGGATAACTATCTAACTGCTGGGTTTGAAATACACAGGCCGAAAACGGGCAGCAGCGTCTTCGATGCGACAAAGCCAGCCCTGCGGTCACCAACCCGCCTGCCCAGCGTGATGACTATGGACAAAACACATGAGTTTACTCCATTTTTGGCGCGAACTTGTGGAGGCCTACGTCCAGCAGTGGACTATATTAGGCTGAAGTGATGATCACTGAAAACTATTAGTGCATCGGTTATTCTAATCTGTAAGGACATCGACTTCACATCAGCACCTCGGAAGTAAAAAAAAAATCCGAATTGGTTTGAATCGAATGAAAATCCGTCCTTGGTGAGACATAATTAAAACATTTACTTAGGATAAAACGTAATGTTTTTTAAAAAAAAAAAAACTAAATATTCCAGTAAGAAAAGCGACTTAATAAAGATAACTATTACACACTATTACATATAATAATAAAAAAAAAAAAAAAAAAAACAAAAAACCCGCCTGCGTGAAGAACAACTATTACTTTGATATTGTTTCTATTTATTTCGCTGACTTTGTGTGCATATTGAATTTTTATCTTGTTCCAGCTTTTTCAGTTGATTTTCTATTAGTTGTTCTTCACGCAGGCGGGTTTTTTGTTTTTTTTTTAATTATTATTTTATTTATGTCTTTTTAGTCAGACAAATTACGTAATCGGTTCAATTCATTAAAACAGTTTACATCATGTGGTTGATTAAGTAATTTTTTAGGGTCAAGAGAAATGATAGCAAGCCCGGAGAAAGATCTCACTCTGCTCAAAGCAACGTAAGCCTGACCTTTAGCAAATAGGTGACTGCTTAAGTCAACAACTATTAGTTTTAATATAATGAAATTATTATTAAAATTATTTGTGTGTATTTGGTATTATGTATTTGTTATTGATTTTATTAATGTAATTATAAATTGGTGTGACATTTATTAATTTTTATTTGTAATTTTAATTGTATGTTTTTTTTAACTATTGTATTTTATTAGAAAGGCTACACCCCGAAGTTGATCGTCGCCTAGGAGGCGAGTTTGGCATGGCATAGGCGTGGAAAAGAGCAAACTCCACATTTTTAAAACTTTAATATTGTATTTCTTTATTAGTATTACGGTAATAATAATCATGATATACCTTTTTAAAATCCTTGTATTGTGCCCTTCAATTTGATACCCATATTGTAGTATTCGAGAAAAAAAAAATTTTTTCATTAACTACAATGGCTTCGCGCAGCCGCCATGTTTGATTTTTTTTAATATCACCTATCTAAGAACACTTGGGCAGCTAAGAAAAACCTAACGATACCTCTATTATGTAAATCCGTTCAGTGGTTCTGGAAATATGAGGTAGTAAAGAATATTACATACAAACATACATACATACATAAAAGATACGCGCGAAAAACATAACCCTTCCTTGGCAGTCGGGTAAAAATGTAACAGGTCGCTGTCTGTAGGTACATGTAAGATATATGAAAAAAAATATTATTGGGACCTTTATCAACGCAAAGAGCACCCAAAACATTGATTTTCAGAATTTTTGTCTGTTTGGCTGTGCGTTTGTGCATGCTAATCTCAGAAACGGCTTACCTTACGATTATTTGGTCTTTACTTATATATTGTGACAAACTTAGCTTAACATTTAGTATTTGTTTCATATCAATCCGTTCATAAATAAAAAAAATTAAGCAAATTTAAAGAATCACGTTGAACATTTAAAGTCACTATTCCACGCGGACGAAGTCGCGAGCACAGCAAGTCTTAAATAAGTCTTATTAGTATCAATATCTCGTTACGACAGTAACAATGTAGGTAACACATAAACATGTGTCTGGAGCAGCGCTCCTCATACTGTACTTCAAGGAACACTTAGTTTTACTTACGGACTTATTATAGGCCGATATATATTATATAGATAGGCTGGATTATTACAGGCAGAGTACTTAGATTGCTTGCTGTAATTTATTTAAATATCAAGGAAGTTAAGTAAACAGAAGTCAGTAGTTGTTGTTGAAAATCGTAGGAAACGCTGTCGTTTACCCATGCCTACAGACCTACAAACAAACTTTGATCCATAGAAATAATATGAAAAATAGAAAATGAAAAAAAAGGTTGAAATTGAAAAGAAAAATATTTTAAAGTAAAAATAGAATAAAAGATAAATTTACTTCACCTAGTCTTCTGTTCACTATTCCACTTACATTAATCTCCTATTAAGGTATTAACACGTTCGTGGCCGGTAATTTAACTGATAGTTTCGTAAAAAATCACTAAAATTTTCTATACATTTTAGGGACACTGTTATAACCGTACTGTCGTAACACATACTAAAAAAGTTATTCCTGAAGGCAGTACTGTTATAACCGTAATACGGCTAAGGCCGTACTGCCCTGTAATATATGGGAATATGCATTGCATGATAACAGTACGGCTATAGCAGTTTAAAAATAAAATTCAGCATTCGTAGGAAATATTTATTATAAAATCAATTACAGCTTAGTAATTAATAGGAACTTACCCCAGCTCTTAATTATTTTAAATAAAATAAAACAAAAATATCTATTATAATCAATCACAGCCTATTAATTAGTAAGAACATACTCAAGTTCTTATTATTTTAAATACAAAAAAAAAAACAAAAATATCTCTTTCAAAATTAAAAAAATATGTGTATAAATCAACATTTTCTTAGAATAATAGCTTCATTTTATGTATCTCCCCTCTTGACATATTTGGCGTGCCATTCCTCAAAACATGTAGGGCATAAGGGAGTTTTTTCTCGGCATCCTTTGCACCTGTATCTTGTCTCTTTCCGTTTTTTCTTTTTAGTGCAGAGGCTACAGTTCAAATATTTAAAATTCCTCTTGGAATCAGTTGAGCACGGAATATCTTCAGGCCAGTGATCCTGACTAATTCTTACCAAATTTTCCTCTTGAAGTACCTTTTTTGGAAGTCTAACTGCAGTTCGTCGACTGGAATATATGCTACCAGTTCTTATAATGTTTCTACCAGAACAACCACTCTCTAAGTTTATCATTTGTTTTATCAAATCTTCGCGATAGTCCAGAAATTCGTATTTTACATCGTTTTTAAAGTATTTTTTGTAGACAAAGAAAGAATTCCAAACAGATATATCTAAGAGATGAAAGAATACTTTCTTATACCATCGAATTGTTTTCTGTGGCGAGGAGTAATATGCAACCATTTGGTCTTTCCTATCTATTCCTCCCATATATTTATTATATTCTGAAACCTCTTCAGGCTTTTGTGAAATTTTTCCAAATCGGTTTGAAACATTTATTAGCTTAGGATGATTTCTGGTAGTTATAACGTAAACTGGACGCTTATCACACCACGCTGATACGTAAACTTGCTTTTTACGACACCAAAAAAAATCACCCTTTTTTAGTTTTATCTGTGTCAGCCCCTTAGGGTTTGTCTTTCTGTTTTTACGAAGTGTGCCATTGGTGTGGGTACGCAACTCTAGTAATTTCTGACTCAAATCGACATCATTATAAAAATTATCCATGAATACGTGATGACCTTTCATCAAGTATGGTTTCAGCAGTTTCATAACTATTTGTTCGGTTTTCTTCCCATACGTATTATCATCTTCGCCCTTACCACAATACATAATAATATTCAGAACATATCCTGTTGCACTGGTTAGCATATAAAATTTTATACCATAACGAGCCTTCTTAGATTTTATGTACTGCCTAAAATATAGTCTACCCCTGTATAAAACTAGAGATTCATCTAACGATAATTCTTTGCCAGGACCGTATACACGACGAAAGTTCTCAGATAGAGCTTCAATAAAACCAGTTATTTTCTTCTCGCTTTTTGCCTCAATATCTGATACATAAATGGCTCGTAATATTTGATCAAATCTTCTAGATGACATTACATAAGAAAATATCGGGTGGAAATTCAAAGGATCGGAATACGAGAAGAGTTTTCGCCTGTTTGGAATTTTAATTTGGCCTTGTAATAAACAAAGCCCCAAGAAAGCTAACATTTCTTCTTTGGTTACATCACGAAAAGAACATTTTCTACTATGTCGAGTATGAGGTCTGGTTGTATTCGTCAAATTATTTCCGTAAGCATTTGTTCTAGACACAACAAAATCCAAAAGATCGTTAGAAAATATTAATTTGAAAATATCTAAAGGTTGAGCATTATTAGGTATTTCTACTTTGAGTCCTTCAGATGCGTAATCAAAATGAAAAAGAGGGATCTCGGCGGTAACGTCCACCCACTCGTCAGTGTCATTTTGAGAATTTTCACACGATATTTCGTGTATATCAGATGCATCATCGAATCGTTCATGGCACATTAGTATAGATGGGCTGTTTGCCCTGGCATTATCATCCCCTATATCGTCCTTAGTTGTGTTTATAATTTGATCTGAAGTGCACGGCTGCTCCAGAGGGACAGTTAAAGTTGAATGGATTCTTACCTCTACTTCATTATCTGACACTAGAGTATCACTAGATCCGCTGAACTCTGTTCTCATCATATTTCTTGCAATTTTTCTTGTCTCTGTAGACTCCACATCTGAGCTCGACATATCATCATAATTAGGTTGAAATTCTTGATCTGATCCATATTCGCCGTCATCACTGTATGGGTCCCGTTCTGGAGTCAACTCTGGAGTAGATGCATCCTCTAAAAGTTGCCTAATACGCTCACTATCTGTCTGCTTTTGTGCCATCTAAAAAAAATATTAATACCTACATTATACAAATTCAATCGATAAAATTTGTTCATATTACGTCAATATATAGCTCAAAGCTATTTTTATAGTATAACGATTATTATATTACAATAAGATTTTATCCCTACAGTAAAGTAAAATAAGTATTTATACTCACTTTCGATCGCGGAGCGCTAGAGAAATACACGTTCTGACAAGATGGCGTCCTACGCGGCACTAACTCGTGCGTCGAAGTAACACGCATACAAACACAACGGCAAGAGCCGTAGTGTAGCTGTGTCCACACACATGTCCTAAACCGACTAACAACAATAAAATTTGCTTTTGTACATCACATTTTGACAGTACAATCGTATATTCCTGTCATAGAGTGCCAGTGGAAATGTGTTGTATATATAACTTACAGTCGTTTAGCTGCTTATACCGTACTGGCAATACGGAGAATTTGAAAGTTTACGGCAATAACCGTACTGGCGATATTTGTAATACAAAAAAAGCGGCCATAGCCGTTACCGCGCGCGAACGTGTTAAACAGTAGAACACTCGTTTCCTATAACTTTCTATACCTCAGTTTATATTAAAAGATTGAGAATTTCTGCTCGAGGATCAATAAGAGCAAATATCGGATAGCACGGCGTAACAATAGTTCCATTATGTAATTCTGAGCACACGGTCAACCCGCGTCGTACAGCGTCGTAAAATCTCTTAATACCTAGTATTGATGTCGGCTTCGATACGTTGTTTACGTTCACGAAATAATTATTTTCATAGAAATTCCTTTGTAGCGGGAATCGAGGTCAGGTATAATACGAAATGAGTTTTGTCTTTGAAGGTTTTCACGGATTCTGGTTACTTGTTCAGGCAAACAAATTGCGTAAATAATGTAGTGGATTTTTTTATATATCGTTATGAGACAATTTTTGATAACAAGGTAACTAAAATAAAATGTGTATTATTTTAGATATATATAATTTTAATTTTAGAATATATAAAATATCTAATTCATATTTTTTTTTATGTCACTATGTCGGTAAACAAGCGTACGGCTCACCTGATGGTAAGCGATTACCGTAGCTTATAGACGGCTGCAACACCAGAAGCATCGCAAGCGTGTTGCCGACCCAATCCCCAATCCCCCCAGGAGCTCTGGTCACCTTACTCATCAACAGGAACACAATACTGCTTGAAAATAGTATTATTTTGCTTTGATCTTCTGTAAGGTCGAGGTACTACCCCAGTCGGGCTGCTCCATATTTTGAGCAGGAAATTCCTGCTGTGTCCTACCTCAGTTAACAATTTATTAAACTCGATATAAAAAAAATGGATCCCTATACAAAACATCACGTCAAATATTTCATTTCATAATTTTGTAAACACTCAACTCAAGTTATACGATTTATGTCGACTATCTAATAAAATTAAATGTAACACCTTTGAACGAACAGTTTCAGATGACAAAGTTAAATGTAAAGAAAACGTTAGAGATATCAAAAACCTTTAACGTGTGGGTGTTTATCTCAGTGCTGTAACGTACAACAGTGTTAAGGCGTCGTTCGTCGGTCGGTGCGGATGGAGTGAACATTTAAATAACCTTTAGCGACCGCTAGCGCTTCGTCACGAGACGTGGCGCGAGTTTTGGTGTTGAAAACTGCGCTGTGCTCTGAGAGCTAGAGACGAAACACTTATATCATTTTTTTATACAACAAAATCGGAAAACAAGCGTACAGCTCACCTAATGGTAAGTAATTACCGTACCGAATAGACGCCTGCTATACCAGAAGCATCGCAAGCGCATTGTGGACCCTACTCTAGATCTCCCCTCAAGAGCTTTGGGCACCTTGTCAGAGGAACACACAACTGCTAGAAAGGATTATTACTTAGCTTTGTTCTTTTGTAAGGGTCGAGGTATTTCCCGATTCGGGCTGCTCCAGATTTCGAGCAAGATATTTCCAGTTGCACGATACTTCAGTTCATAATAATGTTCAGATTTTTACATGATTCAGCCTGTAAAATCTCACTGCTGGGCAGGGCTCTTTCTCCATGTAAGATGAGTATCCCAACTTAACCTAAAAATAATATTTAAAAATGCTGTCTGAGGTGAATAATGTACCTGCCTTAAGTGGAATTTATTTTTATTCTTCTTTTAATATATTTAAGTTTAAAATAATACAACGTAGATCGACGAAAAATAGTCATATAACTGCGCGTTATCAAAGAAAAGTAGTTATCAGATCTCAATCAAAAAGTAGTTATCAGATCTCAATAAAATTTATATGTGACCACATGACAAATATCAGCTTTCGATTAAATTAAAAATTATTAAAATCGGTACACTCAGTAAAAAGTTATTGCGGATTTTCAAGAAGTTCCCTCGATTTCTCTGGGATCCCATCATCAGATCCTGGTTTCCTTATCATGGTACTAAACTAGGGATATCTTCTTTCCAATAAAAAAAGAATATCAAAATCGGTATACCCAGTAAAAAGTTATTGCGGATTTTCAAGAGTTTCCCTCGATTTCTCTGAAATCCCATCATCATATTCTGGTTTCCTTATCATGATACTAAACTTGGTATATCTCCTTTCTAACAAAAAAAGAATTATCAAAATCGGTACATCCAGTAGATAGTAATGCGGTATAATACAACGTAGGTCGACGAAAAAAGCGTCAAGTAAAAACACATTATTAGATATAACTCGAAAAGTAGTTGTTAGATCTCAAATAAATTTAAATGGGACCAATTGACACACACCACCTTTCGATTAAAAGAAAATTTGTCGAAATCGGTCCACCCGGTCAAAAGTTCTGATGTAACATACATAAAAAAAAAAATACAGTCGAATTGAGAACCTCCTCCTTTTTTGGAAGTCGATTAATAATCTGAATCATACTATGTTAAATACAATTTTACTTTTAGACAAAATTTTCATCGTTCTGTGGTCATTTAACATCACCACCTATAACCGGTACTACCTCGATTTATAACACAACGCATAACAATTTTCCTATAAACCAGTCTCTTAACGTTCTTTTGATACGATGGACTCAGAAGAAAAGTCACCTTTAATTCATGAAAATGTTTCTCAGCATCGTTAGGTCTCAGAGCAGTTTGTGAGACCGTTGCGGACACCGAGATTAGATTTTAACTGAACTGATTACGAGATGCGAAACTGTGGAAGTGGTGAGAATTCTTCGACTGAATTAAATATTTTTATTTTAGTTGTGGGATGAATAAAGTTCTCGCTCTTTCTTTGGACTCCATCTTTACTGAAATACTCATGAAATAATTTAATTTTACTGTTTTTAAATCGTTTGTTATTGTTGTAAAAGTGCAAAGAGTAATTTAAAAATAAGTATCAACGATATCAAGCTTTTTTTGCAAATGCGTCAACCTGCTATATAGTTTTTACACGTGAATCTTTCTTAGCTGATATATTTTGGTGTTACCTCATTTCATTCATCGATTCTTGATTCTCCTATAGTTTTTTTCTAATAAACAATGCGTGTATTTGTTGTTTACATTATAAAATTTAAATATTAACAAACTTTAAGTCTGCAACAGTTACAACGCTTATCACACTTATCCTGCCATTCTTACGACTCGCATTACCGTTAGACTGTTCCAAACAGCGGCAGTTTCCAACGATGAGCCGTCGTCGAGCGAAGCGCCGGGATGTTGTGCACGATATTGTCCGCTGCACTGACTTGAACTTTCATTTATTATGTTTATACACATATACTTTTACGCCATTTCAGCAGATTTCTCTCAGCATTATACTGTGTATATTTAAAACGGGATGTTTCTTAACTTTTCCGATTGCCGTCAGAGAGACACTTTAGATCAACCCTTCTTCGTGGGGAAAACCAACATAGATACCCAGGGCACAGGGGCGCCTGAGGGTTATGTCAGACTCCAACTGACTAGAGAACTACGACGTGTGAGCAGTCGTCCGCCTGGGTGGGGTGAGAGGGGGTCGCGCTAGCATCCGCCGCCTCGCCCCGGCGGTAGGCCCGGACAAAGACTCCGGGCCCTGGCACAAGTTCAACCCTGGCCTTGCTTGCAAGGCAAGGTGCTTGCAATGGCGTCAAAACATCGGGAAACATGGGACATATCTAGCTTTACATATAAATCATAGTAATAAACAGACCGATATTAGATTTCCTTGAATAAACTTCCCATCATTACAGCCTATACAGTCCACTGCCGGACACAGGCCTCCACAAGTTTACGCCAAAAACAACGTGAACTCATGTGTTTTGCCCATAGTCACCACGCTGGGCAGGCGGGTTGGTGACCGCAGTACTGGCTTTGTCGCACCGAAGACGCTGCTGCCCGTCTTCGGCCTGTGTATTTCAAAGCCAGCAGTTGGATGGTTATCCCGCCATCGGTCGGCTTCTTAAGTTCCAAGGTGGTTGTGGAACCTTGTTATCCCTTAGTCGCCTCTTACGACACCCACGGGAAGAGAGGGGGTGGCTAAATTCTTTAGTGCCGTAGCCACACAGCACTTCCCATAAACTTCCCATAATATTCTTAATTTTTATTACATGATAAATTAATTTTTGACTTAACTAGCAGTTGCCTGCGGCTTCGCTGGCGTAGAAATTGATAATATTTACAAAGAGGGGCTAAAGTAGTAAATAAAAATCATTAAAAGACAACAATTTAAGACCTCTTTGTACCACATTTATGGTTCACCTTTCGTGCGCTAGAACTACAAAACTGCTTGCAGAGCTTGCTCTCGATCACGCTTCATCGAACAGTCATACGAAAAATAGTCTTCCACTACGTCTTCTGTATTCATTTTCAGGTAATTTCAATAAAACTATTTAATTTCCTATTATATCATACATGGCTTTCACAAATTAAGGATTACTTATTTATGTTATATGCAATCAAAAGTCTAAAAGCTAAATTTCACGCTTCTAAAATCCCTACTTCCGATGCCACAGGAAAACATTTAAGATACATTTCGGTGCAATGACTTTTAACAAATATGTAAAAGACAACTTGCTTTCAAAGAAATTATTACTTCCATAACTACTTTATGAGACTGCTTTGCGTTTTCTTTTGTTTGTACTTTAAACTTACAATTCATATTAAATTTGCATTAAAATTAAACTTAACCAAATGTAAATCACTAGTACTAATTAGTAAAAAAAAACTGAATTTAAAAAGTTCTATTACGGGCACTTCAAGCCAATAAATGAAGACGTTTTCATCCCCCATAAAATTTTCGCCACCCCTGTCACCCTCTTAAGGATGCCCTCGGGACGTATTCCGAAGAAGTAGCTTCTAAGAGATTCAGTATCACAATAGTAATTGTGTTTGCAGGCAAATTACTTATTGAGTTTGCTCGCAAACGAAAAAAACCGACTTCAATTACATCAACAAGTAATACAACGTAGGTAGACGAAAAAATCTCCTCACATGACTATACCACGACAAATATCGGAATGTTTCGTCTTCGTTTGTTAATTGGATTTTTGTAAATAGTTCTCGACCTTATAGCGGACCAATACGTTTCGCCAGTAACATTGTAACACGGACATGCGTCCACAGAGTTTGTTTTATTTTTATGAGTCTCGTCGAACGAGAGCTACGAGTGCTCCTTTGTTCGCTCGAACTCGTTCTGCGAATGTTTTATGAATAACAACATTACGGCAATAAAACATCTAACATCATAGACTAGTTCCGTTTTAATGGCTCTAATAAAAACATTGTTTTGTTCGTTTTCAAATAACTCACAATTGATGCAATTTTATTCAAATTTGAAATTCATTTCAAGTGTTATCAAATGTTTCAGCGAATTTTATATTCGATGAAGAGCTATCGTTTTCAGAAATATTTTTCAAAATTAATAAATCATACAAGTTTTTATACTGGTAAAATAAAAAATGTTACAAGTAAATGATGATTAAAAAGCGCGTTATTTGAATTTCTATAAAACCTGGCTCTTTGTATTTTTACCCGACTGCCAAGGAAGGGTTATGTTTTTCGCGCGTATCTTGTATGTATGTATATTTGTATGTAATATTCTTTACTACCTCATATTTACAGAACCACTGAACGGATTTACATAATTGAGGTATCATTAGGTTCGTCATAGCTGCCTAAGTGTTCTTAGATAGGTGACATTAAAAAAAAATCAAACATGGCGGCTGCGCGAAGCCATTGTAGTTAACCTTTAAGTATGGACGTCATTTCTTCTTAACACTACTGTGGACGTGTAGTCTCACAGGCTCCTATATACCCACAAATTTTTTTTGGAGAATTTGATATAAGATCGCTTTAAAACTAATTACATATTAAAGTTATGTAGTTTAGCAATTAAATAACGTGCTTATATAATCAAAATTAGTTTAAAAAATTATAGAAATATTAAAAATCAAAATTATGGCTCTTTTCAATCGAAATCTACTTAGGTTACATTTTTAGGTAATAAAAGCAGCCAAACTTATTCCTATAACAAAATAAGTCTTTTTTCCTCAAAATATAATGTATAACAAACCAAAAACACAAAAGGACTACTTCATATAACAAATATAAAAAATTTTGACAACAGTCAAATAACGTAAATTTATTGGCAGTCAGTGCACAAAGGTCTAGAACATTGGGGACACACAGGTTTGTTGCACCCGATATAAACATGGGTAATCATCCTATGTTTTTAACCGACTTCCAAAAAGGAGGAGGTTCTCAATTCGACTGTATTTTTTTTTTTTTTTTTTTTTTTTTTTTTATGTATGTTACATCAGAACTTTTGACCAGGTAGGCCGATTTCGACAAATTTTGTTTTAATCGAAAGGTGGTGTGTGCCGATTGGTCCCATTTAAATTTATTTGAGATCTAACAACCACTTTTCGAATTATATCTAATAATGCGTTTTTACTTGACGCTTTTTTCGTCGACCTACGTTGTATTATACCACATAACTTTCTACTGGGTGTACCGATTTTGATAATTCTTTTTTTGTTGGAAAGGGGATATCCCTAGTTTAGTACCATGATAAGGAAACCAGGATCTGATGATGGGATCCCAGAGAAATCGAGAGAAACTCTTGAAAATCCGCAATAACTTTTTACTGGGTGTACCGATTTTAATAATTTTTAATTTAATCGAAAGCTGATGTTTGTCATGTGGTCACATATAAATTTTATCGAGATCTGATAACTACTTTTTGATTAATCTTTGATAACGCGTATTTACTTGACATTATTTTCGTCACCTTACGTTGTATTATACCTCATAACTTTTTACTGGGTGCACCGATTTTGACGTTTCTTATATAAATTAAAAGCTACTATTTGTCACGTGGTCCCATTCAAATTTAATTGAGATTTGATTCGTAATTTGTGAGTTATATCTAATATTGCGTATTTACTTGACGGTTTTTTCGTCACCCTACGTTGTATTATACGTTATATCTTTTTACTGGGTGCACTGATTTTGATCTTTTTTGTATAAATCAAAAGCTAATACTTGTCATGTCGTCCGTTTTAAATATGATTGAGATATAATGAGCAATTTTTGAGTAATCTTTGATGACACGTATTTACATGACGATGTTAAGACGACTGTGGTCATGTTCAATACTTTGCCACAACGCCATCTATCAAAATGTTATGAAATTACTTCGTTCACTATCGATCAAATTACAATATTCCACTAGAGTAGAGAGTAGCAGTTTATTCGTTATAAATATATTTGAGCTTTTAATTTTTGAGTTATCGCTAATACTGGGTATTTACTTGGCTATTTTACGTCGACCAACGTTATATTAACCTCATTACTATTTTACTGGGTGGACCGATATCGATGATTCTTTTTTTAATCGATAGGTGGTGCTTGTCATGTGGTCCCATTTAAATATAATTGAGATTTGACTCGAACTTTTTGAGCTATATCTGATATGGCGTATTTACTTGACTGTTTTTGGAGTTTTCTCCTTAAGAATCGATTTTCATTTAAGGCCCCGGAATGAAAAAATTGAACAGTAAAATCTACTGAACGAATGACCTTGTTAGAGATGGCGTTCAGACGTTTTCTAATAACGCAATTAGGTTCCGATAGATGGCGTTATTGCATTAATTTATTTACAATTTGATATAGTAATAATATATTTCTTAGACTAGTAAGCCTTTTTGTGCCTATTTAGACAGTTGATCTGAAGGGGTAAACTCCAGTCGTGCATCGGAGCTGTGTGAAAACATGAACATTACATATTTTTAATAAAAAAGACATAAACCGTAATTCAATATAAATCCGCTTCAACTAAAAAACCCGCCGTAATAAGCGATGTCAGCGCTTCGCGCGAATCGACGACGGGCCTTTTATGAAATTTCTGCCTACAATCGCTAACAAAATGTTAGAAATAACAGTAGAACATTATATAATTCTACAATTTTATAATGTCGCGTTATATGGAATACGAACAAAGTATTACTATTTTTTCGTCGATCTACGTTGTATTACTCTTCGATGTAATTGAAGTCGGTTTTTTTTTCGTTTGCGAGCAAACACAATTATTTAGTATAATAGATTTTATATGCTCTTCTGGTTTCTTGACTGGTTTCTTGATCCTAGACATCTTCTGTAACCGTATAAATACCTAAAACTAGAGTCATGGTCAACCTCAGCTCTTCTGGCAGTCGTGTATTTATAAAACGTCTTTGCACATAAGGCACCACAAGCACATGTACTAATATTTTAAATCTCTTTCCGCAGCTTTTGTTTGGTGCATCTTATATAAGATGTACGCATTCATGGTACTCAAGTCTAGGACACGATATAGCAACATCATAGGCTATCTCTATAACTACAAGATTCATCTCCTATGTCTTGGTCTTGGTCCTGGTCATCATCACTGTCACTTTCATGATTTTGTATCAGTTTGGACTCCAATTAAAAAAAAAAATCTTTAGTACTCTCTTCATTGTCAGACTGATCCGAAGCTAATAACAACTAACTCACTTCACCACAAAAGTGGATCTCCTGCACAAATTTTTTTCTCACAGGGTCCTGAACAGAACTCGTAGATGGTCGTTTTGATTTAGAACTACCGGCTTTATTGTTTTTTGACATTTTGTACTTCAAAATCTGATACAAACGTAATCGCTCTTGTAAAATATATCATAGGACAAAAATGGACGTGTAGCCTGACAGGCTCCGGTCAATATTTTAATGGTTATAACTTAGGTGATATTCATTGGAAGACGCAACCTCCTCTCTCGTTGGTAGTTTTACAACTAAATCAAAAGCTACTGAGCCGCTCAACCGCTGGGAGTTAGGGCAAATAGGTGAAACTAGGAAAACGAAAACATCGAGTAGCCTGTGAGACTCCACGTCCATACTTAAAGGTTAATGAAAAAAAAAAATTTTTCTCGAATACTACAATATGGGTATCAAATTGAAGGGCACAATACAAGGATTTTAAAAAGGTATATCATGATTATTATTACCGTAATACTAATAAAGAAATACAATATTAAAGTTTAAAAAATGTGGACTTTGCTATTTCCCACGCCTATACCATTCCAAACTCGCCTCCTAGGCGACGATCAACTTCGGGGTTTAGCCTTTCTAATAAAATACAATGGTTAAAAAAAACATACAATTAAAATTACAAATAAAAATTAATAAATGTCACACCAATTTACAATTACATTAATAAAATCAATAACAAATACATAATACCAAATATAAACAAATAATTTTAATAATAATTTCATTATATTAAAACTAATAGTTGTTGACTTAAGCAGTCACCTATTTGCTAAAGGTCAGGCTTACGTTGTTTTGAGCAGAGTGAGATCTTTCTCCGGGCTTGCTATCAGTTCTCTTGACCCTAAAAAATTACTTAATCAACCACATGATGTAAACTGTTTTAATGAATTGAACCGATTACGTAATTTGTCTGACTAAAAAGACATAAATAAAATAATAATTAAAAAAAAAAACAAAAAACCCGCCTGCGTGAAGAACAACTAATAGAAAATCAACTGAAAAAGCTGGAAAAAGATAAAAATTCAATATGCACACAAAGTCAGCAAAATAAATAGAAACAATATCAAACATTTTGTGCTGTACATTTAAAATATATTAATACGGTAGTCCTTCGAAACTTTATGCAACGTCGTAGATAATATGCAGTCGGAGGCATGAAATTGAAGGATAAGTCAAATCATTCTCTCTTTGTGCATGTCTCCGACTGCATGTTATGTACGACGTTGCATAAAGTTTCGAAAGACTACCATATTAATATATTTTAAATGTACAGCACAAAATGTTTGATATTGTTTCTATTTAATTCGCTGACTTTGTGTGCATATTGAATTTTTATCTTGTTCCAGCTTTTTCAGTTGATTTTCTATTAGTTGTTCTTCACGCAGGCGGGTTTTTTGTTTTTTTTTTTTAATTATTATTTTTAAGTAACAAATATCTGACGAGTAATTAACGTAATTTATAAGTAAGATAACATTAAATAGAATTGAATGGAATTACAACAATAAAGACGAATTTAAATCAAATTAAAAATGAAAAAAAAAATTGAATCTATAGACAACAAAATTTTAAAGATTATTTATTTATTTGTGCAAAAATCTACAGCTACATTTTATGTTTCTTTAACCAATACAGAACATCCAAACAAAGGCCAATTTCGGATTTTATATTATTTAAATTACACTGTTAAGGTAGACAAAGTTGAGTTGAGGTTGAGTTGAGGTTGTGGTGAGTTGAGGTGATTATTAATCTCAATTTTAGGTATAATCGAGTCTCAACACACGTACCTACGAGTATATCAGTAGCGACCTGCGCTCCGTGCGCTAGTAATTAATAGGGCAGGTCGCTTTGAGCCGTCAGTCTATCGCGACCGACGCTGACGTGACAGTTCTGACGCCGCAACACAACGTATGCCTACACTACACTCGCTACACTGTAAGAGATCTTCGCTTATATTGTGAGGAAAGTATCATATAGGAGTTCTTAGGAAAGAAATATAACTCGAAAAATCCCTAACTTAACTAACCCTATTCTTGCATAATAAACAATTAATATCATATCAAAAATCGACCGTTCCAGCGATGAATCTGCATCTCCGACTTACCATGTCGGTGCTTTAGCCAATTAAGGTATGGAACGATGTAACCGCTAGATCGAAATGTTTGATATGATGATTTTATATTCGGTCTAAGCGGCCTTGCTTGCATTATTTTAATAATTTCTGAAGTTAAATTGATTCATCATAAAAACATCATAATTATACTTCAATATATCAAACACAAAGAATCTTCAGAAATTTTACTCTGAAAGGTTGAAATGGGATGTGAATTTTTGTAGGGAAGTCAAATCTTTTAATATAAATAAATAAAGAATAAGGAAACAAAAAGTTTAAAAATTGTACTCTTAATGTGATGGAAAGGAGAATGAGATTTTTTAACCGACTTCAAAAAAGGAGGAGGTTACTCGATTCGACCGTATACGAGATACATTTTTTAATGTATGTTCGGGGATAACTTCGTCGTTTATAAACCGATTTTGATAATTCTTTTTTTGTTGGAAAAAAGATATTCCGAGTGTAGTACCATGATAAGAAAACCAGGATCTGATGATGGATACCCAGAGAAATCGAGGGAAATCCTCGAAAATCATTGTGACGTCTAGTGCGTTTGTTAATTTTTTTCATCTACCTACGTTGTATTACTTGTTGATGTAATTGAAATCGGTTTTTCTTCGTTTGCAAGCAAACACAATTATTGTTGATTAAGTAGTAGAAGCGTTGTCGCTCCTAGTATAGTAGTGCGTAGAGAGGAAACCTAACGACGGAGCTCAGAATTAATTAAGTGGAGCACTGGTAATCACAATAATTGAGAGGTACAAAGGCGCAACAGAGGCGCGAGTCGAGCCGCGAGCGGATCGATGGAGCGCTATCATTGTGTCGAGCGGATTGTTGTTCCGAGGAGTAATTACACAATAAGTGAGTAGTGCTCAAGGGAGAACATCGCCTAAGATTAGACTAGCCCGTTGGCGCAGTTTGTAATGGCAGTGTTTTCTGCTCCGCGAGTTATGGGTTCGATTCCCGACTAAGTCTGGCTGTATTGTTTATATATGTATGCAGTATATGTGTTTTTGTTCTGTTTCTATGCTAGATATATCAACCGGCTGTTACCTACAACACAAGCATTAAGTCGCTTACCGTAGGAACAGACGACCGTGTGTGTATGTTGTAAAATATTTATTTGACAAACACGTAACTAATTTATTATTTTTACTAAAATACTCTTTATAAAATTAGCAGCTGGTATCCATGTCTTGGCTTACGTCTTGTTATAGACTGCGTTTACTACTAACTTCATACGCTTAAATGATTTTCCTTTATTTCAACGTGATTTATCTACCATAAGCAATACTTCTTCTAAGAGCCCTATTTGCATAAGTCGGATGCTACAAGCTGAATCGATTGATCAATCAGTCAATCATTGGTAGGGCTCAGCAGGAAATATCCTACTTCAAAATCAGGAGCAACCGTGTAAACGACGGTAATCCATCAAGCGATTACCATCAGGCCTTTGTTAGTCGATCTCGTTGCATAAAAAAAACTTTTTGCATCACAGCCGTAGAAAATACAGACACAGTTGTCACTAGTAGGTGTCCACTGTTCTGATGTGATGTTGATAAAAATCCTATTGACGTCGACGGTCACTACCAGTGCTAGAGTTCAAATTTGATTTCACAGTGTGCTAAACTCTAATTGTTTCATAATTGAAACGTAAGTGTCCGTATTTAGCAGCGAGACTTATACAGTTTATCACTTTACAGTAAATACATATTATTTCATGCTTGTGTTATGTAATACTAACTTCCACAGATAGCCAAAAATCAATAAAAATAATTAAATATCTGTTCTAACGTTTGTCTCCATCCAATCACATTACAATATTCAATAATCATTGCCTAAAGAGATCGTATTACGAAAATTAAAATATATTTTCCTTACCGCTGTCAGCCCGCGGCGACACGTTAAGAAGATCAAATATCTAAGAATAGTTTAAAGAAATAAGTCATTCGACTGAACGTTGTTACAGTTGTAAACACAGCGCAGAAAGAGTCCTATAAATAATTAACTCAGTTTAAACCAATCTTTCGTTCCCTTTGTACAAAAATTACATTGCCTTTCTTTTTAGGTATTTCTGTTTTAAATTATGTATTTTCTAGAGGTATTATTATGTCTTAATTTATTGATTACATTGGGATTATTTGACGTAAACTAACTGCGGTCATCAACCCGCCTACCCAACGTGGCGACTATGGGCAAAACACATGAGTTCACGTAATTTTTGGCGTTAACTTGTGGAGGCCTATGTCCAGCAGTGGATTGTATAGGCTGTAATGTTGATGATGGTGATGATGAACATAAACTAAGAAAAGTGAAGAAATAAAAGTGTCTTGATTAAATCGAAAGACGCGCTAGTGAAATAATGAGTATAACACTAAAACATACAATGCTAATTTTTGGTAACTTCAATTTGTTTTATTTAACCGACTTCAAAAGAGAAGGTTAGTCAATTCTACCTTCTTTTTTGTTGGAAAGGAAATACCCCAAGTGTAGTATCGTGATAAAGGAAACCAGGATCTGATGATGGAATCCCAGAGAAATCGAGGGGAAACCCTTGAAAATCCGCATAACTTTTTACTAAGTGTACTAATTTTGTTGATTTTTGATTTAATCGAAAGCCGATGTTTATCATGTGGTCACGTTAAAATTTCATCGAGATCTGATTACAATTTGGAGTAATATTTGATGATGCGTATCTACTTGACTATTTTTTCGTCTACCTACGTTGTATTACTTGTCGAATTGAAGTCGGTTTTTTTCGTTTACCAGCAAACTATTATTTTATTAGACAATGCAACAGCGTTATAATTCAATAGCAAATTATATTACTACTACGTAAAAATACGTCAAAAATCGGATCACACTGACAGCACCACTTCATTATTATGAACAAAAACAGCGATAAAATCCAAAAAGCTTGTTCATCATAATTTTGTAAACAACATTAATAGTTATTTGTAGCACCGTGTTATAATTGTGTTTATTCACAAACGAAAATATGCTAACGATAATAAAACGTAGGTGAAAGAAAATAGTCAAATATATACTCATTATTGGAGATAGCTCAAAAAGTACTCGTCAGCACCTTTCGTTTAAAAATAGAATCATCAAAATCGATAGAACCAATAAAAAGTTCTGAGGTAACACATATAAAAAATACAGTCGAATTGAGAATCTCATGCTTTTTTGAAGTTGGCTAAAATAGCTTAACATTGCGCAAGTTTTTCGTAACTTCACAGTTATTATCCACTCGGATCGGAGCGCGGTGCATCAGTTCGATTGGTTCGGAGATCAAAAGTCACGCCGAGCCAATAAATAACAAGTCTTCGACAACTTTCCTCATTTCCCGCCGCGCTCCAACGCCCCACAATATCACTTTCAGAAGTAGTCGAGCCGTGAGTGTCAATATGATTTAGAATGCAGTGAGTTGTACTTGTAAGTATTCTTTATTTTACACGAAGAAGAAAGTATTAATTGAAATAAATAAATAATAAATTCTTTAATTGGACCAAATACCTAACATTGGGTTTTCTTAAATCTTATCATCATGCGACTCGCGGCCTTATTGTTAAATAGCAACCACAAACGAGCTGGCAATCGAGATGCGGAGGACTTTCGCTCACAATAAATTAGACAGGATCATTGTGTAATTACGCAAAAAAAAAAATATCAATACTAACTGTTTATATATAATACAATCTGTTTCGTCCGTATTATAATATATTTATGGTTATAATTAATTATTACAATGCAGGGATATTAACTCAGTTAAAATATAGTGACCCAATGCCTAAATGTCAATAAAGTTTTAATCTAAATCTCCCTTATACATGTCAATTACAAATGTAGGTGAATACTGTCAGTGTAATTCTTGTTAGCTAATATTTGATAGAAGCTAGAAGATTGGCCGTTTATAATTACGTAAACACAATTATTAAATTATCTTAATGGATCTTAAGAAAATTTTCGGATACTTTTTTCACTTGAAGGGAAATAAATTAATAATAATAATATTAAAATAATTTTTTATATTTTTAATAGTTTTTTATAAAATTTACGACGTACCAGTCTTATATTACCTTATAAGATATTGAGTAAGTAGGATAGAGTAAGTACTTTTAACATTTAGTGAATTATGCATCCTTACAGGCTTTTTAAGTTGTACGTGTTTCATACACGCACACAACAGAAATACTTTATCATATTTTTAATGTGTTTCCGAAGTCTGCGGTTTTTGAATCATTCATAACATCTGGGAACAATCAAAAACAGAAACTTATTAAGGATTTTGAAAATATTGCTGTTCCTTCTTTTCTAAAGATTTTTAATCGTCAGCCCATATCGCTTGTGCAAATTTGTTAAGAAAACGTTGACTATACAAACTAATACTTTCTTTCAGAACTAATCACTTCTAATTAGAAGTGATTGAAATAAAGTCTCAATTATGATTTGTCTTTTGAGGCTCTCTACATTATCGTGACACTTGTAGAACGTTCAATGTAATGTGATTATTCTAATTTGTACGATTTGTGTTACCCACACATTAGGAATTCTAAACATTTTTTTTAAATATCACATCAAAAATCGACCGTTCCAGCGGGGATCGAACCTGCATCTCCGACTGACCGTGTCGGTGCTCTAGTCAATAATTAAGCTATGGAACGATGTACCCGCTAGATCGAAATTTTCGATATGATGATTTTATATTTGGCCTAAGCGAAACGGTGGAAATACAGGTTCGATCCCCGCTGGAACGGTCGATTTTTGATATGATATTTAAAAAAAGTAGTTATTCTAATTTCAAAAAGTTTTAATTTCAACAAAATTGTATAATCGAATCAATCTATATGATCAAATAAAAAAAATGTTAATTTGTTTCGCGGTCGACTGCTATACTGAGTACATACCTAACCTAATTATTGTGGATGTCAATTAGTGAGGACCTATAGACCTAAAATATCCTTTGTCCACAGACAAAGAATATTACGTCGCACGGAAAAATTTTTATTAATAAAAAAGTATCAAAATAATCTGTCCTGACTTTTGCAAATGCGTGTAAATTCTAATTTCTACCGTCTCGTCATTTATAAATAGACTAGCTGACCCCGCAGATGTTGGTTTGCCATATATGTTATTAACCGCTTTAATTCCCATTATGTAATTTTTTCAAAAGACTAACGTTTCACCGGGTTCTCTCTGCCAGAGTGTGAAAACGGACAGAACTTCCCGAAAACATTGAGCATTGCAATATTCCAAATAGCTTATTTGCGCTTATATAATGTACACATACTTTCAAACATTTAAGTGAGATCATTCTAAAATTACAACAAACATCTCGACAACAACGCCAGGAAAAACATTGTATGAAAGTAGATGTTTGCTTGGCGTACAAGTGACTTGAAGCATGTTACTGTAACAAAGTAATTTGTTTACTCAGCTCCTGTGTTGATACCGCGGACTAGACGGTGATGAGAATGCATCATTCATATTGATACCTCCCATCCATCACGCGAGGTCATCACGGCCTCGGTAAATAAACAAATACAATTATAATATCGTTCCTTTCGTTCGGAAATATACAGACTTTGCCGTAAAACGTTCCATTTTTCTTTTTTTTTTTTTTTTTTAGACATGGGAATATTTCGTTAAAAGATATCATACAAACATCGATGTTTTGGTCGATAAATAAATAAAAAACTGCGTGTATATATTTCAGATACCTACGGCAGAAGTGCAACGTGCCTTGGCCTACCATAGATTTTTTTAACTTATATAAAATACTGTGTAAATTATTATAATTCGTTCTCTCCTATACATTTATGTTTTTGTTTCTTTATCATAACTCAAAAAAATTTCACTTAAAAAGGAATACACCAGTTTCATCATTTTAGCCCATTACAGTCCACTGCTGGACATAGGCCTCCACAAGTTTACGCCAAAAATGGCGTGAACTCATGTGTGTTGACCATAGTCACCTCGCTGGGCAGGCAGATTGGTGACCGCAGGGCTGGCTTTGTCGCACCGAAGACGCTGCTGCCCATCTTCGGCCTCTGTATTACAAAGCCAAAAGTTAGATGGTTATCCCGCCATCGGTAGGTTTTATAAATTACAAGGTGGTAGTCAAACTGTATTAACCCTTAGTCGCCTCTTACGACACCCACGAGAAGAGAGGTGGTACACCAGTTTACTTTTGTTGTTTTTTTTTATGAAAAAATCAACTCTAAGTAACATTTTTTTTTAATTATTTTTACACAGAGAATTTTTGACAGCCATAGGTTTATATTTTATAGGTCTTTTGATCGGCGAGCGTCAATACATTCTTTCAGTATACCAGTATGTTGATAACAGAACATGCTGGAGTTTCCTAAATTCGTTCATCAAAACTAATGGTTGTGTACTGGTGAATAAGCCATTTTCACTTATGTCTACATACACGCCACCGGTAAGCAACGATTACTGCTAATAATTCATGGTATTATATTCCATAAGTGGCAGTTCTGCCAATGCAACGCTTCCAGGTTGTGTCTAGCAACTTAGGATTCTAACAACCATCGGCTCTTAGAACTATGTTCCGCACGAATTGACCATAGCAGTCACGCATTTTACTCAAACTTTTATCTTCACTTAATAACCATAGACACACACGTGTATTTATTGTTTTCAAAATACAATTACAGTCAATTTCTAAAGGTTGCTTTTCTTGTTACCTTTATATAATAATATTTATGAAAAGCTTTGTAAGGTTATCGTAAAAGATACTTAAATGAAAAGATAAAAAGAAAAAAATATATCTGATAAAAACTGTAAGCCTTTTAATTAATTAAGAGTCGTAATATTTAATGCACGGATCGTTTCAATTTACTCTAAAAGGAAATATTCACGGATATCACTTAGGTACCATTATTTCGTTGTTTCATTTGTTCGACACTGATTTAGTGCCGTGACTTTTCGCAATTGTTATTATTCATTTTTTTTGATAAATTAACGCTTTCGGTGAGGGTGAACAAATATATACAAGAGTTTATTATACATATCGAAGACAGAGTTATTCTAACTATCGTCAGACACCATCAATCAAATCAAGAGTGAATAGGCATCTTCTAGGCAAGCGCGCACTATCTTAGGCTGCATCTTCACTTACCATTAGGTGAGATCGCGGTCAAGCGCTAGTCTATATATTAAAAAAAAAAAAAAAAACATGTGGGCGATGTCTAACCACTAATCGTAAATGCCGTATTTTTTGTTTTAATGATTTTCATGATTTTTTCTCAATCATACGACCCGTCGACGACTCGTCCTCTTACCGCATAGCGACAACAGTGCTGCCGGCCTCCCGACAGTATTGCCAACCTCAGCACGCCGCGGCAAACTCCCTTTTTCGTTCTGAATTAATGACTGTTTCCAACAAGTATAGTTCATACAATTAATGGTTTGAATGGCTGGCGTTACTGCCTATATTTTGATACATAATAATGAATAACAATTTAATAAAAATAATCGAAAGTACAATGTAGATAAAAAAATATAAGAGATTACACTACATTTCACAGAACTGAGATAACGTGATATTAAAATGCAAGCGACAAAATCAGATACAACAAAAGAAGGTAACAGACAGAGAGAGCAATATTTTATACTAACTGGCCCCGCGGTTTTACAAGCGTTCAAAAAATAGCCTTAAGCCTTTCTCGGTAAATAGGCTATCCAACGCAAAAACATTTTTTTTCAATTCAAAAACAAACAAACTTTTCAGATTTATAACATTAGTATAGTTCATTTACTTGTATTACATATCAATACCTCTGTTTCAACAATATTGCTTCGTGTTTGATTGTACTCCTGAGATTACCCTTTCGTAAATATTCCTAAAAGAATAATTATAATTATGAGTGATTCAGAAAGAGAAAATAAAAAACTCGATTGCGGTAAACTATACCTAAAAATAAATGTCATTTACTTTGCATAAAAACGTTAAATAAGTATTTAGTGAAAATAGATAGTACGGGAAATGAACTTGTGTGCATATCTTACGAATGATTCTTATGTTGATCTCAGTCTACAGAAGACTTTGCGGCATGTGAGTAGTTACTAAACTATTTTTAAGAACCAAAGTGCTGTAATGATTGAACCGACCTAAGGCCCCAGAGGCGGCGTTGGAATTTCAAGTCATAATTACTCACAAATTACTACTCACATAATGTGTAATAATGTGTGGGTAACACAAAAATAAAATCGTACAAATTAAAAATAGCATGGTGTCGTCTCCTGTCAAAGATTTTCATTGTAATATGAAACTTTGAATAGTTACGGGTTTCTGTAGAGAACTCACTATAGATGGCGCCACGGTCGCTTAAACCGAATATAAAATCATCATATCAAAAATTTCGATCTAACGGGTACATCGTTCCATAGCTTAATTAGCTAGAGCACCGACACGGTCAGTCGTCGATGCAGGTTCGATCCCCGCTGGAACGGTCGATTTTTGATATGATATTAAAAAATACGTTGTATTTTATTTTTGCGACACCTTTTCTGGGTCTGAAATCAACTAGGGTTCTGTGTAGCGGGGAACAGTATCGCACAGGGAAATTTAAGCTAACAAAGTTCTACCGACTCCTCTTATTCCACACATCAGTATTGAAAGGGTAATATTAATATAATATTAATATTAATAATACTGCATGTGGAAAGCACCATTTAAGATTTTCCCATCGTAAAAGATGTTCTTAAAGCAGAACACATTAAAATATCGCTTAAACATTAAATAGAGAGCAATGACAAAAGATATATAGCGACGTTATTTACTTAGGCCAAGTGCGCTCATATTATTTACGAGTAAGGAGGAGGGCGTACAGCTGGTCACAGACGCAGTCGTCGTTTTACTTTTATTGCCTTCCTCTAGTAAATGTTTACAAGTGCGCCTTTATCCCGCGACAACTACCTAACTCCGGTTCAAGTGTTTTATGAATCATATTATACTGTGATTTATTATAAACTACCATTCTTACTTCATTCGTTTACATTTAGCTTGGAAAAGAACGGTTTCACTTAAACAGTTAATTTACACAATGTTAAGGCGGCTCTCTTTAATTTACTAATAAGAGTAATTTAGAAATTGACTCCTTTTAGAATAATTTCAATTTAACTTGATTGTAATGTATTGAATAGCTAATTGCTTAAACGATAATAAGTTGACAAAGAAACGTTTGTATATAAATTAAGTAACGATGAGTTTTTAGTGACGCTGGCTTTCATTCCTGGAATGTGGTTGAGTTTATAATGGTTTAGAAATGTATTAAATGATTTCTTTAAAACGTAACTATTGATATTGTTGCCGGTTCTTCTTACCAAAGTCTACGTAATGAAACGAGAATACCTTAAAATAACTGTGATAAATTGGTTAAAATAATAACCTTTTTAAATATTCGTTATTCGAATGATTTATAAAAAATCAGCCTGTAATATCCCACTGTTGGACATAATCCTCTGTCTCCGTGTAGGAGAGGAACCAAAGCTTAATCCACCACGCTGATCCACTGAAAGATGGCGGATATTGATTTATTTCCATTTTTTATTTATACTAATTAATAGAAAACTTATGCTCAAATGTTCTCGTCAACTTAGAATCTTTATCAATATTTCGCGACACAAAACTCAATCATTGAAACCTTGAAATTAAATCCTTAATTTACTTTGGTTTCAAATTTATTTTCGGAGATGACTTCACCCTTTCATTTCATGTTACAGTGACTGCGAACAAATCAAATTATTTGAAAATAACGAATCGCTTGATATTTCAATTAAGTAATATCCTTTTTTACGAAATTTTTTAGTCTTAATTAATAAAATTTAAAAGAAAAACTGTGTATTACTGAAATAAATAGAATAATGAGATGTCAAATACGAAGCTGACATAACATTAACATAATTACATACTTTGCTCTCATTTCACGTTTCGTTTTTTTACTTCTTTTTTTTCTTAGTTATTAAGATATTAACCAAATTTTTAAAAGTCGGATTGGCTTTTCCATAATTTGTACTATTAAAGTAAAGTTGATTTTTTTTTGCTTATATAGACGTGAAAGCTTCGACACTACCTTCGTTAAAAAATAGTAGAAGTTACTTTTTCAACGAAGCATTAAAAGTTAAAAAATCACGCTTCGACCTGACTACGAGTGAACACACAAACTACAGTAAATGGATGAATGAATACAGTGCAGGAATAACCGCGAGGGACGTCTATATTACAGTATATAACAAGACAGTGCAATTTTGTTACAGACACTCAATACAGGCCAATAAGCATCAATGGGCCTTAATTAGAGAAGTAATTCTTTACAAAATACAAGGAAAATTATTTTTTTACACAAAACAAAGGAAGCGATTTTTAAGTTATAATCTTTACCCTCTTTCATTGATCGCCTTTTGTTCGTCTAACAATACTTTATTAGCTTACGATAAAATCAGTTCGTGTTTGAATCCGAACCTTGCCATCGACTTAATTATCGCGCTACGTCGCGTAGATTACTGCTACGGAATCGCTACGCTTGCTACGACGTCCGTGTAGACCTTTGTTATGAACAATATTAAGGTTTTTTTATGTAAAATTACTTGCTGTTTAAATTAATATGATAAATTTTGTTTGTTCGAATGCATTATACTTCGGTACGATTAAAATCCTTACTTTTACCGTTCAAATTGAACAAAGGCCATAAAACTTAGCATTATCCCTACAAATGCGATATAAAATAACCTGAATTAAAAAATATGTTTCTAAACTCGAAACTTGTCAATCTACGCGGTACGTCTAGTTCACTACACGTAACCAAATATTATTGCCTCCTCGACTTACTTTTAGTTTGTTTTGTTCTCCGAAGCTACGAGTTTTATAACGTTGTTGCTCGCAGTAACGCGATAACAGAGCTGAGCTCGTCTATTTATTTTAGAACGATCAAAGATTTGAACTCCAGCGTATTATAACTTTGAAACAATTTTTATTTACTTTATACTTCACACAAACATCGTTTTATTAAAAGCCATCCGTCCGGCTCATATCAGCCCAATAACTCCATTATAAATTTTATTAATTAAATTATCCGCTCACGGTGCATGAAAGGTTGAAAACATTATGCTTGTTACAATAAAAACATTATTACTATGTACTGAACTGTAAGCTTTGAAACGTAAAAGTAAAATTTGCAAACAATTTTACTGAAGGTACAGCGTAGCCTTTGAAAAGGACCCAATTAACATTTCTGCTTACTAAGCCTGGTGGCTTTTAAAGTTTTAACGATTTTCAAATCTAAAATGATTAAAAATTTTATAGAGATCGTAACCTACTGTAGTCCTACCAGATTTGATCAGCATCCATAACAGCTGTTAGAGTTCAATACTGAGGCTATCTTGATCTGGACAAGATAAGAATACAGAGATTAAGATACAAGGTTTCTTCTGTGAGCCATTCAAGTCAATTTTTCGTAATATACAGTTTTATAATATACTTTTACGCTTCTTGTATTTTTTTAACTACTGTATATTGAGCCAAAAAAGTTTTTTTTATATCACTAGGTCGGCAAACAAGCGTACGGCTCACCTGATGGTAAGCGATTACCGTAGCTTATAGACGCCTGCAACACCAAAAGCATCGCAAGTGCGTTGCCGGCCCAATCCCCAATCCCTCCCAGGAGCTCTGGTCACCTTACTCACCAACAGGAACACAATACTGTTTGAAAACAGTATTATTTTGCTGTGATCTTCTGTAAGGTCGAGGTACTTCCCCAGTCGGGCTGCTCCATGTTTTGAGCAGGGAATTCCTGCTGTGCCCTACCTCAGTTAATGTTATTTTACTCTTTGATTAATTATTCATACTTAGCTGAAACAGAATAAATTGTATCGCGCTGTCCTGCAATGGAGATTCTGAGATGGATTGGCTTGTTATCCCACTATACCCCTGCTAGACATCAAATTCTCATTTTTTCTGTAGTAAATAATGTAGATGCTATTATGATATTGTGAAATATAAGAATATAATAAGAAAGGGATTTTACAATATGGAACGATTTCCAATTACAATAACAATTGCTCGGCGCGGTGCAGCAACAATGAGACGATTCCTTTTATTTGTTTATCTTCTTTTGATCGAATTAGTTCTCGAAATGATTGAAAATAATATCCGTTCTTATTCTCAGAGAACACAATATCATTTCTCATTTATTTTTCCAATGAGACGAGGATATTTATAACATTATATTTTTCTTCGATCCTTCAGTAAATTAATATTTTATTCAGTAAATTAATACATTAATTAGTACTCGTGGTCGCCCAGTGGTCAAAATTCTATCATAATTTAACCACAGACTTTAACAATAAACAAAATAGTATATAAGTGCGTGTGTGTCAAATACATGGTAGTGTGTGTAATTTTTTTTTATGTTGATTTTATGTATTTTTTACGCATAATTAAAAAAAATATTAGCATTTTGCACTCCTTTTCTATATAAAGTATAATTGTGCGAAATTTCAGACTCCTTCTCTAGCGCAATTTTTTTTGTAAAAAGGTGTACAAATTTTTTCTCTGAAGTCACATGTTACCATTATTATAAATTATTAGCTTGCGATCAATAAGATTGACAGGTACTTATACCATTGGACTCGTAAATAGTTTTTTCTATATTCGACGTTCCGCTTAATAGTAGTGTAAAATAGTAAATTAAATATGCTTTTATTAGGAACAGCCCAAAAAATACTCTTCACTCATCTCACATGACAATTACCTATTCTATTTTGAAGTCGGTTCTGTCGGTCGGAATTTATAATTGTAAAACGATCTCGCTAGTTTTTTTTTGTCCTGAGTTTATTAGGAGTTACAAAGTGATCACCATATAAAAATAATGTAATAATTATATTTTTTTTTACATATAAGTTGAATCAGATGTGACACAAATCAAAATCAGTGGCTGCCATCCTAACGTACATCCCTCTACACTAAGCTGTGCCGCTATTACATTCGGCAGCTCCGACGCAGCGCCTGGCGCCGCGCCAGCACTTGCCTGTTACGTAAGTGCAGGTAATTGGGTTCCTTCAATGGAAATAAAAGTGAAATAAAATAAAAGTAATACACCAGAGCTATCCGGATAAAAAAAACTTGTGAACTACGCGCTTTTACAAGAATGTAGAAGATAAACACAAATAACTCTTTGTAAGAAAAAAAGTTACTTCTTTTAACCAACTTACAAAAAGGAGGAGGTTACTCAATTCGACCGTATATATATATTTAATGTATGTTCGGGGATAACTCCGTAGTTTATGAACTGATTTTAATAATTTTTTTTGTTGGAAAGAAGATATCCTTAGTTTGGTAATATGATAAGGAAACCAGGATCTGATGATGGGATCCCAGAGAAATCGAGGGAAACTCTCAAAAATCCGCATAACTTTTTACTGGGTGTACCGATTTTAATGGTTTTTAATTTAATCGAAAGCCGATGTTTATCATGTGGTCAAATTTAAATTTCATCGAGATCTCATTACAACTTTTGGAGTAATATTTGATAATGCGTATTTACTTGACTATTTTTTCGTCTACCTACGTTGTATTACTTGTCGATATAATTAAAGTCGGTTTTTCTTCGTTTGCCTGCAAACGCAATTATCGTTTCTTGTTTTCTCTTTGAAATTACTTTAAACTACTAAACGAGTATGGAAATACTAAAAGATATTTAAAGAAATAAAGTACGTATAATAAATTTTATTCGCAATGCCGAAGCACATGAAATGGTTCACTTTATGAATGTCCCTCTCCGGACCGACTGCGCTCACACGTTTCAATTCACTGCATATTATACAAGTAGTTTGTGAGCTGAGACGAGCCACAGTGACCGTCGATCAAATTGTACTTTTCGAAATGTACTAAATATAGACTCTTGTTTAATGTTTATATTATATAAATACTGTATGGAACTGTATATGAACAGTTTCCTTCTCAAGTCAAATCAAATAAAACTAAAAAGCGTATAGGTTCGTCAGCAAGGCTAAATAGTATATATTACGGTAGTAAATGCAAGTTAGCCGTTACGTCGTAGGGAAGAGCTACGAAACTGCTACGCTCGGCGCTACTGCAGCTGCGGTTTCCGAAGTATTGCTATTTGTAGGAGGTAAACGAGCGCGGTCACCGGCCGCTGCATCAGTGTGTGGTTGTTTGATGAATTGTTATAGATTTGCCGGCGTGTTGTAGGAAGTAGATAGATATTTATTTACTTTTACTTCGTTGTAATTCAAAATACAGACGTAAAAAAGGATACAAGAATCTTGTACAAAGGTGAGATGCAAGTATTAAATATAATAGATTTTTGTTAATATAATTTAATTAATACACTAGCATTGAATATGTTAAGAAAATGATGTGAACTTTATCATAATTAATAGAAATATAAATTTATTTATTATTTTTTGTGTATTTTCCTGAATTTCTGTCGTCAGTATTTCGTTTCGACATCACAGAAAATTTCATACGCAATGCCGCCTCCACATCTTATTCAAAATCATGTATGTGTAGGTTCATTCACATACCATTTGGAAATTGAGTTATTTCTTAACAAATAATTGTAGTCCCTCAATATTGTAAGTGCAGACGAGGGTCACAGTTACTTATATGTATAATGATAACTATTTAAGGGACTAAAATGTTTCACTAAATTAATTTACAATGAACTACGTTTATTAAAGATCGCTCATTAGTAAATCTATTATTAATTTTCCCGTTGACAATGTGTCAAACGTACAGATTCTATTTATAGGTCACGTAATAAAGAAATGAGATGTTTATCTCGATAGAATTGCTGTTATAGACTATCACTCTGAGAGATTAAAGATGTGTGTACATGTGTGTATGTGTGTGTATATCTTTTATGTCATCGTGTGACGCGAAACCGTCGCGTGTCCAGTGACACCTCATCCATTAGCAAACAAAGCGGAGCGCTCTGAAAGGGACACGAAAAATCTGCGTAACTTTTCTCAAATAGATTGAATAGAGCCTCAGCCGAGTGGGTAACTGAATAAGTCGCAAATAAATTTACAGTCGTATGAAAGGAGTGAATGAACCCGCCGTTTCATTACGGAAACTCTCGACGCGGAATAAAAAGATGATTCCTTTGTACGTCCGGCAGCGACGGCTCTTAGCCACGCGCTTGCTATATAATTCATTCACAAGGAAAGTCTGTGTTTCGTGAACGATTATTAAAATATATTAAGTCGTCGGGAATTATTTAGGGTCTATTTATTTTGTTTTAATTAACAAAAAACGGGTAAAACAGCGAACCTTTTTGAAATTTCAAATTAATTTTATTTTCGTTAAAAAGCAAAACAACGCTTAGGGCTACTGCAGATAGTAGAGATGCTCGGCTTTCCGCAAAAGATAAAATTTTGTGTAAGCTGTAATGTATAAATTATCAAGAACCAGAAAGACCAGGTATGAATATATGGTATACAGGAAATGGAAGGTGACTTGAAGGCATTATACTACTATGATAAAAATAAGCTGTTGGTTAAAATTAAATACATCGGTTATAGTTATAACAACACTTTTCGATCTAAGCACCAGCTCATAAGAACGTGATCTGTGCGCTCCGAGGGCAAAATGGATGTTCGCATCTAAGCTCGAATGGATTCCGTCGCTGCACGCTGTTTGATTACGGCGGGCGCAACGACTCGCGACGCAATTAAGTGTAGCTGTGTTTCTTGTAATACCAGATCACTCAGCGGCCGTCAGCGGCGGAACAATGCTCTTCAATCTCGGACGAGACGCGGCGCAGGGCGCGCGCATACTGTGCTATCAATTGGCCGACCGGGGCGAGGTGTGGCGTTTTGTCTGGTTGATTTTATTTAGGTTATTTTGTTATTAAATTATTAGACTAGTCTTTTTTTGCTTATTATTTAAATAAAGTTCAACAAATAAAAGATTTATTCACTTTACAGAAATTACAATACAAAACGAAGATTGAAAAATACACAAAAAATTACGAAAAATTAAGTGTTGATTACGTACTAAAAGAGTATGTTAATTTTAAGTTATAAAGTTGAAACCTCCATAAATAATAAAGATTAAAAAATATATATCGAATTTAACTGAAAGCAAAGGATTACACACCAACTTAATAATTATCCATCCACACATTACTATTACTATTATACACGAGTTATTTTTTTTTCCCTACTTTGCCAGAAATAAAGTCTTAGCAAAAGTTCCGTTGTTGATTGATGTTGATGTTGACCTACAGAACAGTAAAAATAAATTATTTTGCAATCCACCATTATCATTGTATTTTCTTTTAAATTACTTCATTGATAGCCTAAGCCTACCGCAATAAACAAATTTTAATAATTTTTTGTAGCTACAAGGCAAAAAAGTGTGTGTGCAATTCACACGTGACAGAAGGGTAACTTCTGGAAAGTAGCCTACGAGAGATTTTTTTTACAGTGAATATAAAATACTGTATAATTGATTCTATCTCATTCTCTCCTATACATTGATGTGTTTGTCTCCTTATCGTGTCGCGTTTACGCTAAACCGAGATTCGAATCACAATGATTCTAGTAAAGTGTCGTTTCAAATAAATATCTAGCCGCTACGCCGCGCTACGTCTGTGCGCGGCGCTACGTCATCCCGCTGCAGGTTTCATTTTCTTTTCATCAAGGTATCTTCACGCTCGGCGGCCGACGTCTCCGCGACCCGCCCCCTGTCACCCCTACCCCCCACAACCCCTCACCCCCCCCCTCTCAATTTAAAACTGTTTTAATTTTTTCGCAGTCTCCATTTAAAGAAAGCTTTCGCTGAGTCATCGGGTCCTCGGACATTTGCATAGCACGAGAGAATGGGTTCCTCGCTGAGCTCAAGCGGTAATGACGGTGTAATTGTTTTTAAAGGTCTTTGTGAAATGTTTTTCTTTTGATTTCGATAAATTAGAAAATTTTAACGCTTCATCGAGCAATTTGTATTATTATCATTGTCTGCTGCATGTATCGAACGAAATCTCCTATTATTTGTACTGAATGTGAAAGAGCTTAGTGAGAGAAATATTGTGTTAATAAAATATTATCTCTATACATTATATAAATGGACTATGATATAAGCAATCCTGTAAAGTGCCAATACTTAGCAATTTTTTATATACAGAATATGGACAGGTACGAAACTTATAATCAGAATCGCGGGATTATGACCGAACCTGGAAGACCCATAAGGACAAACACCCAGGCCAGAAAAAATATTTATGTAAAAAACAATATACATCCAAACAGCAGTTCCTTTGTCATATGAAATATATACAATATTATAATAAATTACACCAGAACAGTCTAATTACTGCAGTATCATTAATGTTCTTTGAGACCTTTCTCAAGCTCGAAGGCTCTTCCAGATCTTGAATTCAGTTGAAATATACAAAACTTAATAAAATACACGTTCATATATTTTTAAGAAAAACTTCTCATAGCTCGTATCTCTAAGATGACTTCAGACAATATTTGATATCAGCTCGTAAAATGGAATATTAAATGACTCTCTCAATTTATATGGAACTTTCACTCAAAGCGGTGCGTTTATTAAATGTACATTAATTTCGCTGCCGTATTACTGTATTCATGGCTCCGTTATAAATAGTAATAAGCGCGGGTCGTTCTCTGCGGCTCGGAGCTCGGCTTGTTCTCACAACACTTGATGGATGGTTCGATCTGTGAGTTGTGATCTGTATGAGATTATTCTATTAAGTAAAATAGGAACACGCATCTCAACCTAAAAAACATCTGTTTTAAACTTGTGAGGATAATGCAAACACTAACATATTAAATACTTATTATGTTAAAATGAATTACGTAAAAATGAAATGGACTCTCTTTCTTTTGGAACTTTTATTCACTGTACTTTTATACGAAACAGTCACGTCGACGTGTGACGATGAAATCCTAAATACCAATGAATATGTTCAAAGTCTATTAGTAAAATCGTATTTACACCCTTAAGAGCGTTGGTACTGTTAAAATTATAATTTGTTTATTTTAAGTTACTACGACTCATCGTGGCAAAAGCAACATACATTTCATGAATATAACGATATTAAAGTCAATGTGGTTATTACACTTATGATCTAAGTTTAGAAAGTGGATATTGTAAAACTTTAGGAATTATTATAATTAAAGATGTGAGTATCTTGTCTTAAAGTTATTTAAGTAAGATGGACAATTTACAATAAAAGAAATTATCATACTAATAAAGTAAATAAAATCGTATAAATAAGATTTTAAACTGATTGTTATTACATAGCACCTGTCATTTCTCTTAAAACAATCTAAGAGCAATGCCTATTTTAATAAAAAAGAAGCAAAAGAAATGTTTAACAGAATAAAACAATGTGTGCGGTGTAGTCTTTTGTTAGTCTTTTAGCGTCTATCAACTTCAATTATTTTCATCATCGTAGGTTGTTGAAACATCTCATATGTTACACACATTAATGAATACGTAAATGGCTCTAATATTTACGTAACATTAAACCAACTTCTAAAATAATTTATGATCATTCGCTCCGTGGTTTATTCTGACAGAACCACACACCTCACATAATTTCGATGTTTGAACTTTTTGTTAAATAATGCAACATTTTAATTATTTTTAAATTAATTTCGTACAATATATAATTCAACTAAACATTAAAATTAAAATCGGTTCCGTTTCGACTCCCGCTTCGCAACTCATCTCGGGGAGTCGGGAATTTGATACAATACGGAAAATTCAACGAGATTTTAATGGGAGATTAGGCAAATAAAACCATCGTACAATGTTTACGGATGACGTAACATAACAATATCCGTCCAAACAGCATAAGTCCTAAATAAAGGATACTTAAAGCCCTCCACGGGCGGGCTTAAGAAAATATACAATTACGGAGGGCGGCAGTCTCAGCGCTCAGTCCGCAGTCGAACGCGGACGACGACGGACGTGTTCAGTGTCGTGCCTCGCCGAAGCCGTGTCGTTCGGCCTTACGCGCCGCGCAGTTTTACTAAGTGACTAAACTTCGATGGCGTGGTAGTGACTTCAGAGTGTAACTGAGCTTGTATTTTTTGTTCATGGAGGTTTTCTAGGTAAGGTCTTATTTTAAAGTAATTTTTAAGATCTTTTTTCTGTGTTGCAATTTAGAAAAAGTTTAAAATATATTAAATGACGAAAATCGTGATACCAAATAATTCAAAATAATTATTCAAAATTAATTTTGAGTTGATTTTTAGTATTTTAATTCTTTTTACATAAATATAATTGAAGCTCCTTTGTATCAAAATAAATCGGGAAACAATGTAAGGTAAAATGTAAATAGTTCAAGAAATGGAACAGAAAACTTTTGTCATATTCAGGAATCTAAACCGGGACCGCACATCGGCCGCGACGCGCGGAGGTGGTCGCGGGTCTCGCTAACTTTTATTACAAAACATCTGAGATCTTGAACGGTTTCCTTTTTCTACAAACTTTCTGATTACTTTATTCAAGTTACAAAAGTGTAGTTTTTTCGTTACCCTTACTAATAGTTCAATTTTAGTTTGCGGTAACTCCCATAAGCATCTATTACTCAGTTAGCATTAAAAATATATCTTTAAAATATTTATGAATGAAATAGACTTTATAAAGAGGATTCCTGGTTCGTGTGTGTAAAAAGTAGATTGTATCTAAGATTTGCTAACAACACATTCCCTAAACTATCACAAGAAATAATCAAAACTATTATTATAGTGTAAAAAATTATCGTTCTTTTTTCTTAATAATATATCCAATTTGAGAACATTTTAAAAATAATCTCAGACCCGATTTTGAACCTGCGCCGGAACCAATGTAATACGCTCATATCCAGTTCATAATTACTATTTAGCGATTGAGCTATTTAATTGATAGATTAATGATAAGATCTTCGATATTTACACCGACTTTTTAACCGACTTCCAAAAAAGGAGGAGGTTCTCAATTCGATTGTCTTTTTTTTATTTGTTACTTCAGAACTTTGAAAAAATAAATTAATCGAAAGGTGGCGCGTGTCATTGCTCCCATTTAAATTTATTCGAGATCTAAAACTACTTTTCAAGTTATATCTAATAATGCCTTTTTTACATGACTATTTTTTGTATTTTTCTTTGTATTACAGTACAATGGAAAATACAAAAAATACATAACTTTTTACTTTGTGTACCGATTTTGATGATTTCTAACTTAATCGAAAACTGATGTTTATCGTGTGGTCACATTTAAATTATTATTATTCTGATATAAAAAGTTTGTATATTATGTATGGATACGCTACAACTATTCCGGATTGTGTGGAAATTGAAAGTCACTTATCCAAAAAAGTACGAACACAAAATGGATAATTTATTTAATACGATCAGTTTACTGCTTGTTGTTCTAGTCCTGAAACTTATCAGAATTATATGACTACTGTGAACGACACATCTTAACACTTGATCTTGACTTTAATTTTGATTTACACATTCATAGCTTAGTTTTCCATCCTATAATTTGATAATTGTTTTTTCGTAGGCAATTAATTCAGTGCTGTGTGGTTATGGCATTAAATAATATAGCCACCCCCTCTCTTCCCGTGAGTGTCGTAAGAGGCGACTAAGGGATAACACATTTCCAATACCACCTTAGAAATTAAAAAGCCGACCGATGACAGGATAACCATCCAACTGCTTGTTTTGAAATACACAGGCCGAACATGGGCAGCAGCGTCTTCGGTGCGACAAAGCTAGCTCTGCGGTCACCAACCCACCTGCCCAGCGTCGTGACTATGGGCAAAACACATGAGTTCACGCCATTTTTGGCTCGAATTTGTGGAGACCTGTGTCCAGTAGTGGACTGCGATAGGCTGATGTGATGAATCAATTCAATTGATAAGAATTAATAAGTGTGTGTGCAATTTCCATACTGGTAGGCCGATTCTTCCGCTGTGATTTTTCTATTGACGATGATCACTGTCTTGTGAAAAAGGTTTCGCATTTTAAGCAGAAATTTATTTTATATCATTCTCTTCTATACATTAACGTGTTTCTTTGTTGTGACGCATTTTCGTTTCATCGAGTTTCACATCACAACGATTTTAAGGAAATTTCACTTCAAAAACCGTATTGTTTAGTACGCTAACACTTTACAAGCAACAAGGATAATGTACGGTCATATAACTAAGGAAACAGTCGAACTGGGAATACTTTCTCTGGCAGTCGACGAAATTGTACCAATTAAGTTGTAAGTCATGGTTTACTTCCTCAAGACCTTCATAAACTTGTTCGCACTTAGGTCTTAAGACACGAAACAATTAACACAAAGTAGTGGCTCGTGAGGTTGGTGGACGCGAGAACAATTGAGCAGCGGACGAGTTGTCACACAAAGAGAGTGCTTCTTACAATTATTACTGAAACTGAATTGTCGGGAACAACTTCGAGTAATTGCTTTTTGATTACATTATATCGAATGTAATAGTTCCTCTTGTATTTATTATTTGTGGACTAATAGTGGACAAAATCTACCTAGATTGATTCTTAATCAACAACAGGCTATATTAGAGAAGTGCACGCGGTCACTCTAAAACTGTGACATTAAAAACTAGAGAAAGAGACAGAACACAAGGACGACTGTGCTAGGGTAGGCAACTTAATGTCTGAGCTTTAGGTAATAGCAGTCCGATGTGGAGAAACCAAAAATTTTGAATGATTACCTTTTTAACTATTGTTCTGTTTTTTTTTTTTTTTTTTTGATATCAAAAGATTTGGTACATATAGAAATAGAACGAGCGATACGACGACCATTTTTTTTAAGTAGGTGCCTTACAACTTCTAAGTTTCTCTCTTTTCTCCATTCTCGCTTCTTTTTTTATGGAAATAGAGACTAAAATTGTGATTCACTAGACGTGAAGTGATAACAACTACCCGTGAAGACTTACAGTATCTTAGTTTCAAGAATGAGTCGGAGTAGTAGAGAGTTAGGAATGGGGGCTGGGGTATAACAGCTTCTCACACTAGCCTCTGTCTCTCACTAGCTATAGTAGCTACGATTTAGCCTGTAACGTTGTAAAGTGGACGATTTTAAAAGAATATAATTTGTGTAACTAAAAAAATGACAATATAATAAATGGCTATCCTTTTGGCGCAGTTGGCAAAGACAATTTTTTTCGTTCCAAGGTTGTGAAAATAATTTTTATCCAGTATTCTGGTGACGTTTTCGTATTTACAAAAAGTATGTAAGATTCAGCTTGTAACATCCTTCTACTGTACATAAGCCTTTTTCTTCAAATAGGAAACGGGTTGAAGCTTAATTCCCCAAACTGCCCCATTGTGGGTTGGAGCATAGAAGCAGCTATACTTCGGTCAATTACTATAAGTATGTGATACTTACACGGTCGGGTAATCCCTGTAAGAGAGGCTGCTTCACTGTATTATTCATTTCCCACGCAAAGACAATGAAATTTGAGATTTGGATGCCATGTGTATTTTTCTTGTTTTCATCCACCTCAAAAGAATTCGCATCCAACTTTGACGTCATTATTTTCTGCAGTACAAGAGAAATAAAATTTACAAATGCCGCTAATTTAAAAATTCAAGCTCTCTTAATCCGGTCAGGAGGACGCACTCTTTTTCGTTTTACACTTTACGTTAAATGGGACGTCGCCGAAAAATGTCAAGATGCCGACTTGCTTTGCATTTACTTTTGAGATATTTTAATAGCAAATATAAGCATTCATCATTGCTGAGGTCTTTTTAAGATATTTATTTATCTGGGTCAAAATTACAAAAGTTTTTACTATGTGATTTACATAAATATTATCACTTAAAGTATATTTAAGTTCTTTTAGTAATAGATAATTAATAATTAGTAGTAGACAAAGAACCATAACACGAAGTTTAATATTAATCGTGACTCTTGCGTTATAAGTTTTCTGATTCGAAAACAATTACAGCCAGAGTGAAAATAAGTCGAAGTACCGACAGACGAACAGTTGCGCGTCGTGTAACGTCTGATCTAATACCTAAATACTGATACCTTTATTTCATCAACGCATTCTGTAACAACGCGTAATCTAACGACGCGTATTTGAATATTGTTGTTATTATGTTAATAATAACCATGCTATAAGGTAGCTTCACACTATAAATATCACGCTATATAAGTAACTTAGGCCGATTAACATAATTATTTAATTATATACAAGACTATAATTAGACAAGACAATTTTAAACCAGCGCCATCTATGGGATTTTTCTGTAGATATAAAATGTAAAGAAGAAACGGGTACATGAATGTTATTTTAAAATGTATAATCGTAGGTATTTTTGGTGCTCTTTAGCGTTCACGCCGACGACGTTGCGGGCAGCAGCTAGTAGTAAATAATAAAACTTAAATAATAATATTAAAATAATTATCATCATCATCATCACTTCAGCCTAATACAGTCCACTGCTGGAAACAGGCCTCCACAAGTTTACACCAAAAATGGAGTGGACTCATGTGTTTTGCCCATAGTCACCACGCTGGGCAGGCGGGTTGGTGACCGCAGGGCTGGCTTTGTCACACCAAAGACGCTGCTGCCCGTCTTCGGCCTGTATATTTCAAACCTAGCATTTAGATGGTTATCCCGCCATTGGTCGGTTTTTTAAATTCCAAGGCGGTAGTGGAACTGTATTATCCCTTAATCGCCTCTTACGACACCCACAATGAATAATTATAATGATAGTTAATGCTAAATAATGAAATTAGTCAAGCCTGAGTGATCTAAGACATGGACCTTAGGTAATGTATTTATTTGTTTATTGTTAGCTAAATGACCCGGTGAACTTCGTATCACTTACGTATTTTTGCGAAAAATATAGAGAAAAGACTTTCTGAATGCATCTATAAATATTTGACAACCCAGTGTTAGTATTTAAATTTGCAATTCTAACAATTATTAAAATATTGGATTTTGTATCGATATTACTCTTATTGTTTATTCGTTTAAAACCGGAACAGTACAAAGTAGTCGACGCCATTTTCCGAATGCTTAATATTAATTTACGAGTCAGTCGCCATATTTATTATCTGTTTTGTAGGGTAGTTGCAAATAAATGCTTTCATCATTCAAATTTATGCTTCTAATAATTTTATAAGATTCTATTGATTGTAATTTCATTAGATTGTATCGTTCTTAATGTGATTATTATTTGTTGAAGTACCGGAAGAGCATAAAGATGGAGATACCATCTTCCGAATAGTTAATACTAATTTTCTGATTGGTCGGTCGCCATCTTTGTTATGTATTGGCGGGATTATTCTAATATATAAAATTCTCGTGTCGCGGTGTTGGTAGTTAAACTCCTCCGAAACGGCTTGACCGATTCTCATGAAATTTTGTGTACATATTTGGTAGGTCTGAAAATCTAACAACATCTATTTTTCATACCCCTAAGTTATAAGGGGGGGAAGAGGGTTAATAAAATATTATGAAATTTTGTGTGCATATCGGGTAGGTCTGAGAATCGGCCAACATCTATTTTTCATTCCCCTAAGTTATATGGGGGGGGGGGATTAAGAAGGTTAATAAAATATATGGTAAAACAACGTTTGCGGGGTCAGCCAGTTGTCCTATAAATATGATAATTTATAAGTTAATAAGCGATTATTGTTTAATTATGGTGCGGCTAAAGTTGCTACTCGATAAATGGCGTATAAGTGATTATTATGATAACGTATTCAATGTTATTAAAAGTGTGTATTGTTGATGAATAACTATAGATTTGAAGTGAGAAATAAGTGTTTCGTTGAATGTTCTCAGTCGTGTTCTACACCAGTGACAATTTTTTGACAAAAAACCACTTTCAAGCAGTGTTATGTTCCTGTGGTAAGACCAGAGCTTCTGGTGAGGGTCAGGAGTAGGGTGGGCAAGGCGCTTGCGATGCTTTTGGTATTGAAAGTATCTACAAGCTACAGTAATAACTTACCATTACTATTAAGTACTGTGTGGCTACGGTACTAAAGAATATAGCCAGCCCCTCTCTTCCCGTGGGTGTCGTAAGAGGCGACTAAGGGATAACACATTTCCGCTACCACCTTGGCACTTAAAAAGCCGACCGGTGGCGGGATAACCACCCAACTGCTGGCTTTGAAATACACAGGCCGAAGACGGACAGTAGCGTCTTCGGTGCGACAAAGCCAACACAACATGGCGCCAGCGTGATGACTATGGACAAAACACGTGAGTTCACTCCATTTTTGGTGCGAACTTGTGGAGGCCTATGCCCAGCAGTGGACTATATAGGCTGTAATGATGATGACTATTAGATGAGTCCTACGCTTTTACCGACCTAGTTGTATAAAAAAAAAGTAGTTACAATTCTCCACCTTTACTGACACCGACCTGTTGTTCGTGTCGTCGCTACGCGCTGCGCTCGTCCGTGACTCGCCTTCAATATCATATAATTCTCGGCGCTGTTTGAGTATTCATCGAGTTTCTGCGATCTCAACGCCATCTCCGCAAATTGGCTCTCCGCCCGTTATTTGCGCCTCGAGATTATTGCTGATTCAAATAAATTTTCAATTTATTATTTCTTTATTATATCATATTGTTTGAATACATTGATAGAAATAGAGTTAACCCTGTCTCCTTGTCCATCATGTTTGTCGCCTTTGCATGCGTGTATGTTTGTGTGTATTTATGTATTAAACAATCCAATACAGCCTACGCCTGACAGGTTTGCCGACAATTAAGTTGCTAACATCACTTCGCTCACTTTAGCCCGTAATATCCCACTGCTGGGCATTGACCTCTTTCCCTGTGTAAGAGAAGGGTTAGAGCTTAATCTTTAATTATTAAGATTAATCGCATTTATCAGCTAAATAACTATCGTAAGTGATAAACAATTCAAAATTAACCATTATATATATTTTTTTCAAATAGTTATTAAATAATGAGAATCTTTAAAATGTCAATTAACGTGCATTTCGGTTTCACACAAGCATCCCGGGAGTACAGCGTGAATCCGTGATGCATGAAATGGATGCAACTTAATATTGTTAGGAATAGCTTGAGCGTGCCTCCCGCCGTGTACAGTGTAGCAACAATGGTTCGCAATTAGGTCTCGTCATCGTCTTAAACACTTATAGATTACACGATGTTTCTTCTTACCAACCACTGTCTACTAGTCGGGAAAACTGACGGTGAAAACTGTTTGGTCGTGATTTAAATCACTGCTTATGATAAATATTTGGATGTATAAAGGTTATTCGTTTGTCGTGCTGATTGTTACCGGACTACTCTCATAGGATTCTCACCCTACTGGGGGCGTTGTGAAACGTCTGTTGTTGTTATATTGTTCGCGTTGCCAATGATAAAGTGACAGGTAACTTCCTTGTAAGTTCATCTATCAATCACAATACACCTCGCACTATATTTCGCCAATTTTACACGAAAAACGCACCGAGGAAACAAAGCCAAGTCCCGAAAGTATTTAATAAAGTTTCATTTTTGATTAGACCTTTGGCAAAGACTTAATTAAAATTGACCAAATCCGTTGAAACGTTCTCTCGGAACCTTTTATTGGATTAAATATGAAAAAAGTTCTCAGCGAAAATGTCGCAAATCTATGTTCTTACGTCGACATCGTGTTACATCTTATCGTAAAAGTATTTTATTTCCTGTTTACTTGAACTCGAAGCAGTTATAGTTCGTCACAGATAAAAAATTGGTTATAAAGGATATTTACCTTAGACTTGCGTCGTTTCAAAGTTTTCATATATCCGTGTGATGTTCGCTACGACGGCAAATTTACCTGGTAATAGAAAGACTAAGACGAACGAGTATTGTTCGAAATGACTAAGTTAATTCCACTGTTATGCTTGAATCTAATATGCGAACGATGTTTTTCTTCTCGTTATAGATGAGCAAATGAATAGTAGAGTGAAAAAGTAGATATTGCGTTGTTTTTAAAAGTATAGTGTATAAAAATATAATGTGCGGCAGGAATTAACAGTAAAAGTTGAACATTGAAAGTGCGTGAAGTACTATGGAGGTGATGAAAATTAAAGTTTTCACGAACATAGAAAGATTATTTAAGATATCACACGTAACACAGACGACCACAGACGGACGATTGACGATCGCTCTGGTGTAATGGTGCGTAGCCATGTTAGCGGCTCCTAAGCACCGACGGTCGTGGATTCGATTCCCGCTCGGAGTGGATATTTGTGTTTATACAAATATTTATTTCCGGTATGGTTGTTAGTCTTTGTGGGTCTCCCCATCGTGCCTCGAAGAGCACGTTAAGCCGTCGGTCCCGGTTGTTATCGGACAGCGATCGCTACTCATAGTAGGGAATATATCCGCCAATTTGCATTGAAGCTGCGTGGTGGATTAAGCTCTGATCCTTCTCCTACATAAGGAAAGAGACCTAAGCCTAGCAGTGGGACACCACAGGCTGAATTGTATCTCTGAACAAGTAAACCAGTCTATTGATGAAATTTCGATCAATATATGATTCTGCTACTTAGAAAACAAATTTTAGTAGTTTTACTCTCATCCTATAAGATGAGTACACTGCTAAGATGTACAAAGTTTCGATGTGGTCTTCCTGGACTGAAGTCTGCGCTTTAACTTTGAGAACATAATCCGTTCCTAAAGTATCCGATACATCGACATTGTCTTCAGAGAAGACAAATAAACCTTACAGTAATGTGGTGTTAAGGAAAAAGGAGATAAGTACATAATTAAATAAATTAAATATTTACAACATACACACACGGTCGTCTGTTCCTAAAGTAAGCAGCTTAATGCTTGTGTTATAGGTAACAGCCCACTGTTATAGTTACATTTTTTTGATAAACATACATATAAATAATACATATATAAATAAATACATATATTACATCCAGACTCGGGGTGAGAATCGAACCCACAACCCCTGGAGCAGAAAGCAGAGTTACCACAAACTGCGCCAACGGGCTAGTCGAATTATGTACATTTATAGTTTTCACAGTGAGCAATTAAAAAGAAAGCAACTCATGTGATTAAGTAGGAGATTGTAATTTTTTTAAATTTTAATATATTAATGACTTGACTCCTTTTTGCCACGAGACATATTAATATTTTGAATCAATTGGTAAAGGTGCAAAAATCGTATTTTTTGAAGTTTTATTTATTAGAAATTGCAACAATTATTAAAACAATTTCAAAATTAATAAATATGAAATAAGAATTCCGAAAATTGTTGTGTTCAAATCCCATCGTATTTAAAATACTTTAATGTTCTGGTACCGCATTATCGTAACTATCTATACAAATATTATAAAGAGGAAAGGTTTGATTTTTTGTTTGTTTGTTTGTTTGTATGAATTGAATAGGCTCCGAAACTACTCGGCAGATTTGAAAAATTCTTTCACTGTTGGAAAGCTACATCATTTCTGAGTGACATAGGCTATATTTCATTTTCAAAAAAAATAGGCATCCTTACTAAAATTACGATAACGTAATCCAAGGTGTGAAAAAAATATCAAAAAACTACCTTACATCGCGTGCGCTGCGAAAACTATTGATGATAGAACAAAATGATATACTACATTTTTTTAGAACACACCATTATCTACAAAAAATCAGCGGCAGCATATCTCTAACTATTACAGTCATGTCACAATAAGCGTTTTTTTATTGAAAAAATGAAATTAAAATACCACCGCTACAAAAAGCTCTTTATTTGTACCTTGGTATTAACCCTTATCAAAATAAATGATGTATTATTTAAGACTGCTTCAATATCTTTATATTACTTTTTGAATTATTCGATTCTGACAATCCATTCAAAAGATATCACGAGTTAAAAAAAAATTAAAAAATAAACTGTATTCGGCTAGCTATGCGTTGTAGGCGTCACTCGGGCAGGGGTACGGGAGGGGGGTTAAGATCACGAAATAAACTTGCCGCGCGGCTTACTCGCGCGGTCGGCTCCCTACGTGATGGACGTGTGCGGAATTTACGCTTGATAATAATTCGTTTAGTAAGTAACTAAACCGATTTAAAAAGTTCTTTTCAGAACTAAACCCATTTATATAAAATATTGTTCACTTAGTTATTAACCTAATAAATTACTTGAATATTTTTCATGATTTTCAATTTAATTTTAATAAATAGTAGGTAGTTGTGTACGTTGTCATATAGTAGCATATATAGCTTACAGTTATGCTAATTTAGTTCAAAGGCATTTTTTCTTTTGTCATTTTGAAATGCCTAAAAGATCAAGATCTCAACTTTCTAGAAATAGTTCCCAGGCCAGGGCATCAAAAATACGTCGAAATGAAGAATCTTCATCAGAAACTGAAAATCGTCTTTCAATTCATAGACAATATGTGGCACAATCGCGTGCTAGAGAGTCGAGTACCGAGCGTTCGCAACGGCTCGCTGAACAAAATATGAGAACCACTCAAATACGCGCGCGAGAATCCAGTTTGCAGCGTTCTCAACGGCTCGCTGAACAAAATGTGAGGACTTCTCGAGTCCGCCCGCGAGAGTCCAGTCTTGAGCGTTCAGAGCGACTAGCTGATCAAAATTTGAGAACCTCTCAAGCACGCGCGCGAGAATCGAGTCTTGAGCGTTTACAGCGTCTAGCTCAACAAAATTTGAGAACCTCTCAGGTACGCGCGCGAGAGTCCAGTCTTGAGCGTTCGCAGCGCCTTACTGAACAAAATCTAAGAACCTCTCATGTGCATGCGCGAGAGTCAAGTACTCAGCGTTTGCAGCGGCTTGAAGAGCAAAATATCAGAAATATTCAATCTCGCACTAGGGAATCAAGCTCTGAGCGTTTCCAACGCCTTCAAGATCAGAGAGAACGACAACAGACGTCAAGAGCGAGAAGTCGCAATCAAGTTTTAGCCCACAGTAAAAGATCGGCTTTTAGATACGATCCACAGATTGATTATGCTCAACAGTCTTCCGTCCAAATCGGCGACATGAATAAGATCTGCCCTAAGTGTTCAGCCAAAAAATGGGTCGATGAAACTAATGGCATGTGCTGTGCTTCTGGAAAAGTTAGTCTCCCCAGTATTCAGGAACCACCACAGCCAATAAAAAATCTTTTGACAAATAATCATTCGCTATCTAGACATTTCATAACCAACATCCGTAAGTACAATAGCCTATTTCAAATGACTTCGTTTGGCGCCAAAGAAATAAGAGAGGGTAATTTTATGCCAACTTTTAAAATAGAGGGACAGGTATATCATCTTATTGGTAGCCTTTTACCACCACCAGGCCAAAATCCACAATACTTGCAGGTATATTTCATTTCAGACGCAGATCAGCTATCATTGAGGTCAAACATAGCTCCAACGCTGAAAATAGATTTAATTAACGAACTACAGACCGCACTGAATAGCCACAATGTATATATACGAAGCTTTAAACAAAACATAGAACGCAATTCTTCGGATAATTTAAAATTAATTATTCATTCCGACCGCCCACCACAGACAGCACACCCGGGTAGATACAATGCTCCAGCTGTAAACGAGGTAGCCGTTCTCTTGGTTGACGAAGAAAAAGGCCCCAGAGATATAGTGCTCCACGGAAGAGACGGCCAACTTAAAAGGGTCTCTGAGTTACACCGATCGTATGATCCACTACAGTATCCCTTAATGTTCGTGAAAGGAGAAGACGGTTATTATTTAACCATTCCGCAGGAAGGTACAGCGCGTAACAAAACTGTGACGTGCATGCAATTTTATGCATTTAGGTTGATGGTTAGAGCTAACTGTTTTAATGCATTACATTATTACAGGGACTTATTTAGTCAATATATTGTCGATATGATGGCAAAAATGATATCGGAACGATTGAATTACATATGTCGTAACCAACAGAGACTAAGGGCTGAAGAATACATTCATCTCAGAGATGCTTTAAATCAAGACGGAAATGTTGACCCATCAAATATCGGTCAACGCGTAATCTTGCCATCTTCATTTACAGGTTCTCCGCGTTACCTGCATGAAAAAACCCAAGACGCGATGACTTATGTCCGAAATTACGGGAGACCAGACTTATTTGTCACATTTACGTGCAACCCCGAATGGCCTGAAATTAAAGCGGAACTACTACCTGATCAGCGATCTTTCGATCGTCATGACATCATTTCAAGGGTGTTTCATTTGAAAATGAAGAAATTCTTAAATTTATTCGTTAAAAATGAAATATTCGGCAAAGTGAAATGTTACATGGCAAGTGTAGAATGGCAGAAGCGAGGTTTACCACACTGTCATTTGCTGTTTTGGCTAGAAACAAAAATCCAACCAGACGAAATTGATAGCGTCATAGTTGCGGAACTGCCCAACCAACAAAACGATCCGATATTGTACGATATCGTAACAAAAAATATGGTGCACGGACCATGCGGAGAACATAACTTATCAGCACCATGTATGAAAAACGGTATTTGCACAAAAAAATACCCACGACGTTTAGTCAACGAAACTCAGACTGGAGAGGACGGATATCCAGTTTATCGTCGTCGTGATGCCGCAAATGGAGGACTGAGCGCTTCGCTAAATATCAGAGGCAGAAATTTCACTATAGATAATAGTTGGATTGTCCCATATTCTCCACTTTTGTGCAGGACGTTTAATGCTCACATAAATGTAGAGTACTGTCACTCAGTTCAAGCCATCAAATACATTTGTAAATACATAAATAAAGGATCGGACCAAGCTACATTTGGCGTCAGAAACCCAAATGATGAAGTGGAAAACTACGTAAATGGCCGTTACATAAGTACTTCCGAAGCTGCTTGGCGAATATTCGAATTCCCGATCCATGAGCGGCATCCTACAGTTTTGCAGTTAGCTGTCCACTTAGAAAATGGCCAAAGGGTGTATTTTACCACAGAAACGGCTGTACAAGTGGCCCAAAATCCACGTAAAACAACATTGCTGGCTTTTTTTGAGCTCTGTAATGAAGATGAATTCGCAAAAACACTTCTTTACCACGAAGTCCCGCAATACTACACATGGGCCAATAATAAGTTCACCAGAAGGAAGCGTGGTGAGAATGTAGTTGGCTATCCAGGCATAAAAAAAGATTCCGCTTTAGGTAGAGTCTACGGTGTCCATCCTTCTCAATCCGAGTGTTTCTATCTTAGGATGTTGCTGCACCACGTACGCGGTCCAACTTCATTCCAGTACTTGAAAACCGTTGACGGAGTTCTGAAAGAAACGTATCAAGCTGCTTGCCGTGCTAGAGGTTTGCTAGAAAACGATGACCATTGGGAAAATACTCTCAGAGAAGCTTCGCTTTCTCAATGTCCATTACAATTGAGAGAATTGTTTGTGGTCATACTTTTATTTTGTCAGCCATCGGAACCATTAAAATTATGGAACATTTTCAAAGACGATTTATGTGAAGATATTAGACACAGAATCAGACAGCAAAATCAAGACATCACCTTACCATACAATGAGGACATTTATAACGAAGGTTTGATACAAATAGAAAATAAACTGTTGCAATTAAATGACAAAAGCCTAAGTGATTTCGGATTACCATCATCAGTTCGTACAGAAAGCAATGCAGCAGAGACTATGACTCATCGCTATGATACAAATAATTTGACCGCTTTTGTCAATGAAAACCTGCCAAAGTTAGTCCCAGATCAAAGACATGCTTTTGAAACTATAGTCGATAGCGTCATTCATGACAAAAGAAAAGTTTTCTTTTTGGATGCACCTGGTGGAACGGGAAAGACGTTTCTTGCAAATTTGATACTTGCTAAGATAAGACAATCAGGGAAGATAGCAATAGCAGTTGCTTCCTCAGGAATTGCTGCAACTCTCTTGAAGGATGGCAAAACTGCTCATTCTACTTTTAAACTTCCACTATCCGTCAATCTTGAACAACAATCTACATGTTCCATCCGCAAAAATGGACCTATTGGTAAATTACTACAAGACGCCTCATTGATTATGTGGGACGAATGCACGATGAGCCATAGAGCACATATAGAGGCCGTGAACAGAACCTTACAGGATCTAAGGAACTCCTCTGCAGTCATGGGCGGGATTACTTTTGTATTTGCTGGAGATTTTCGACAGACTCTCCCCGTTATTAACAGAGGCACGCGAGCAGATATCATCAAGGCATGCTTGAAATCGTCTCCCTTATGGACTACGATTGAAACATTAAAATTAAGGACAAATATGAGAGCTCATCTTCATGGAATCACTGATAGCGATTTCCCACAGCAACTGCTAAAACTTGGGGAAGGAATTTTTCCAACTCCAAATTTAAGCGGTCATTGTGACATTCTTCTGGATGAGTCTCTAGGCCAAATACTCCATAATTTGGAAAATTTAATAGATTCTGTATACCCTGATATCGAGAATTTGCACGAAAGAGACTTCCATTGGCTGTGTTCTCGGGCTATAGTATCACCTAAGAATGATACTGTCAATGAAATAAACAATCTGATTGTTCAAAAAGTCCCCGGCCAAACAAAAACATACAAATCGATCGACACTGTAACGAATATTGAAGATGCAGTCCATTATCCACAGGAATTTTTAAATTCGTTGAACCCTTCTGGACTGCCACCCCATGAATTGACGTTAAAAATCGGAATCCCAATCATGCTTTTAAGAAATTTAAACCCTCCGAGCATGTGTAATGGGACGAGGCTGCTTATTAAGGAGTTAGAGGACAATTTAATAGTAGCAACTATTATCACTGGCCCAGCAGGTGGTCAACTAGCTCATATACCGAGGATACCGATGATCCCAACTGATCTGCCAATCCCATTTAAACGGCTTCAATTTCCGGTAAAAACATCTTTCGCATTAACAATTAACAAGTCCCAAGGCCAAACCTTCGAATTAGTAGGGATCGATCTGCGAAAGAAATGTTTTACTCATGGTCAACTGTATGTTGGTCTATCGCGAGTCGGAGCCCCTGAAAATCAATTTATTTTGCTGCCACAAAATAAAACAACATCAAATATTGTTTACAGAGAAGCTCTAACAAAATAAATGTATTTTCTTTTAGGGTTATGACCTCAATAATTGAAAAAAAAAAAACAAAAAATTAAAAAAATATATCAAAAAAAAGAAAAAAACCCCAAAAATATACAAAAAAAAAAACACATAAATACAAAAAAATCATTAAATAATATCTGAATTTAATTATTCTTATTTTTTTTTTATTTACTCTTTTTTAGGAGCTCGACGCAAAAAGGGATGAAAATGTGTCATATTATTATTATTATTATGAATGTGTTAAAATTAACAAATCTAAATGTAATGTTTAATGCCCGTGCGAAGCCGGGACGGGCCGCTAGTCATCCATAAAACTCATTATCTATCAAATTTCTTATAGAATGTAGGTAAAGACAAATATATTTTCCTGTATTAAATATTTCTGCTCAAAGTATTAGTGTTATCGTGACGAGAGCGCTCGAGTGAACGAGCAACACTCTCAGTATATCAAAAACGTAGTACTTCATAAACTCGGCGAGCGCTCGCTGTGGCTCTGAACAGCGATATTTACGAAGCCTCTCGATCAAACCACGTGTGTAACGATTGCCACTAAGTAAGTGTAATGTTATTATTAGCAATAAATGAGTAAGTGATCGCCTACTAGTTACTTTGTTTAAATCCTAACTGACTCTAGAAGTCGGCCAACGATACGACGCCTAATCAATGTGTGCTTTAGTCGCTAGCTAATTTCCGTGTTTAATTTAAAGCTACGTTTATTCGTCTGTAGTAAGGTTTGGATCTAGGACGCCTTTATCATTTAAAATAAACTGTATCAAGTGTCCATATAAAAAAAGTTTGTTATGTTTCCGTACGTTTGAAAATCTGCTCGAATTCAGAGAAGGAACTGCTGCACTTTACTTGGGGAGCGAGCTAGTGAATGCGTGACGAGAGCGTTGCGAGAAGTGTGATCGGGTGAGGCGAACGAAAGTTGACAGGAAGATATAAGTTAGTAAAGATAGAAGTTTTACTTCAGTCGTGTGGTCTAAAGTACACTCGTTTTTTTTTTCTTTCTGGTTGGAACTAAAACTGCCTGCAAATGTCCCATCGCAGGGCAAAGACCCCTTATTAACATGTGTAGCTAGCCAATAGTTTCCTGTCTGATTTCTAGAAAACGTTTATAATCAAAAATACTGAATACAAAGTTTGAGCGTTTTATCTCATTATTTGGTGTCAATCTGTGCCTGCGTTTTCGTCCGCGTGGAATTTAACAAAAAATTTATTGTTCAGTTCGCAAAGTTATAAAATAAATAAATTTCTAAAATAAAAGTAGCTTAAGTTACGCTTTACTATATCAGCTATCTGCAAGTGAAAGTCCCGTCAAAATCGGTCCAACTGTTTCAGAGATTTAGCCGGGACAAACAGACAGACATCGATCAGAGTATCGTATATATACATCCATATGCATTTAGTAATAAGCGGTTATTTTAATATTACAAACAGACACTCCGATTTTATTTATTTGTATAGATTTAAAAGTCGAAAGACAGTACTTTAGCACGCGTAACATACACGCACTAAGCTATCACGTAACTTTCATTTAGTTTAATAATAAGCTTATATTTCACACTCTCACATTACGTCCCCGATACTGGCAGCGGTGGTGCGAGGCGCTTGCGGTCGCCGGCGCGCGGCTAATGGATACCGCGACAGGCGCTTAGGACCTTATCGTAGATACGAATAGTTTCAATTTTCCTCATTATTTCGCTTAGAGTGCAGCTGAGTATGCGTTCTTGTCTTGCAAAATATCCTATGATAATGTACTTAGGGATTAGCGCCAACCATTACTCATACTTTAATCTTAAACTTGTTTTTATTAGAACTTACGTTATTTTTACTTTTTCTTTGGTGAGTATAAGTGCCAGATCCAGTGTAAGCTGAAACTTTTGGCTCATTTTAGATTATACGAGGTGTAGTTTTGTTACTTACAGTATAAGAATAAGGTCTTTTAAAACCGGATCCTCTACATCTGGTGGTCCAGTGCAAGTAGTAAAAGTCTCTTAAGCGTTTTAAAAATATATTTAAAGTACAATGTCAATTGACTAGCCCGTCGACGCAGTTTGTAGTGGCCCTGCTTTCTGTACCGCCGGTTGCGGGTTCGATTCCCGCCTGAGTCTGGGTGTAATATGTTATTTATATATTTATATGTGTATTGTTTCCATGTATATTTATCAAAAACTAGCGACCCGCTCCGGCTTCGCACGGGTATAAAATATAATTATAGCCTATGTCATTCCCTGAAAAATGATTAAAATCGATCAAGTAGTTTTGATTTATTCATTACTGCCCGTGGCCCGCACGCGTTAACTTAGAGTAAAAGCCGGCCGGAACCGCTGCTAACGCTACGTACCGCGATTTTTAAATCTGTAATATCTTCGAAAATATTCATTTAAATCATATGCTGTAAAGCGCCATATAGATCTATATTAAATAAAAAATATATTTAAGGTATTTAATTGGATAAGGATTAATGCTGTATTGGTTAAAATCGGTTCGAAAATTAGCCATTATTTGTCGTAAAAAGTAAATGACAAAAAAATGTTATTGTGGGATATCCATAAGAGATAGGTATATACCATCGCGGAGTTTTCTGTAGACCTTTTCAATGTGTACAATACTTAGTACATTATTTTGATAAATCTCGTAGGGTTCAGCCTGCGTTTGCAATTTAAGCGAAAAAAATAATAATTATTTACGACATAACATTAGAAAACTCAAAAATAACAGTATTTCTCCACTATTTAATGGATGTTATTATACATATAAACCTTCCTCTTGAATCAATCTATCTATTAAAAAGAACCGCATCAAAATCCGTTGCGTAGTTTTAAAGATTCAAGCGTACATACATGTGCAGGGACAGAGAAAGCGACTTTGTTTTATACTATGTAGTGAAGACAATATTCAGTTATAACAGTCGGCTATTACCTGTAACACAAGCATTAAGTTGCTTACCATAGGAACAGACGACAGTGTGTGTGTGTGTGTGTGTGTGTGTGTGTGTGTGTGTGTGTGTGTGTGTGTGTGTGTGATAAGATATTTATTTCTTATAATTATTGTGAATTACAGTGTGTGTGTGTGTATATTTTGTGAAATAAATTACTAAATAAACAGACGTATTTAAATATACTGTTCCTACAATACTACACCATGTATAATGTGTTTATCAGAAGCAGATCTTGAATAAAATATCAATATAAATAATGAATGTAAAGTATCAACAGAACCTCACTTCCACTCACAGCTAACTACGTCAAATGAGCTGCGTGTAATGAGTGCGAAGCTGGAGATAATACGGTCACTTACCCTTTACTTCGTTAACGTGGACTTAAGTCGCGAGGGTAGAATTTCCCTTTTAATCCTCGTAAATACTTCTCGTTTTCCATTTGACATTTATTTATAGTTCACTTAGAAGATGAGCTACGGGTCATTTCATGATTTGTAAATATTTTTACTTATAGAATGCCAGACCTAACGCGCGACTCCAGCCTAGCTGTGAGTTATTTCCTTAAATTTATTATTAACTAGCGACCCGCCCCGGCTTCGCACGGGTGCGATGCTGATACTAAATATATTACAGAATGTCTTTATTTATAGTGTGAAGCTAGCTTATAGTATGGTTATGCGTCGTTAGATTACACGTTGTTACAGAATGCGTTGAAGAAATAAAGGTTCACTGCTCGTTCCCCGTAGACGATAGCGTGATAATTTGTAGCCTATATGTTGACCCGACTTCTTAATAATATTCGTGCCAAATTTGAAGTAAATCCATACAGTACTTTTTGAGTTAATCCCGGACATACATACAGACAAACGGACAAAAATTCTAAAAACTATATTTTTGGCTTCGGTATCGTTTGTAGATCATACCCCAAGTATTATTTAAAAAAAAATAGGTAAAAAACTTTTTAAGTTAAACGGTTTTATGTTAAACATACATTGCAATGTTTAAGATAAATGTACTAAAAACCAAAAAATAATAAAATAGATACAGTCGTGGGAATTATAAACATATGCATAGACTAGACTAAAATAAAACCGTGGGGCACGTCAATTGTCCACAATCGTTGATTAAAATGTTTGTTTTGTAATGTTACACTATAATTAGGCAGTTGTTCAACCGACAACGATGGACGTGTGATAAGTAGGGCTAGAATGTGGAAACAAGCTAGCAAGCTCGATTATAAGCGAGTTTTAGGGTTTCATAGTGGTGAGCGAGTAGTACTTTTATCATATGTTTTGTCGATTAAAGACAAACTACGAGCAGTGAAACGATTCCTCGCCAGCCAGCAGTGTGAATGTCCAACGATAAACTAGTTGAAACATCTCTTTTATTTACATGGAGTGTATAACTATTGGAATTTCCATGAGCAAGAAAATAGTAAGTAATTTCCTCACCGTCTGCGGGCCAACTGCCTATTTTAACGACGAATTAAACGATTCTTCTATCGCACATTAAGTCGATAATTTGTAGACAATTGACGTGCCCCACGGTTTTATTTTAGTCTAGTCTATGCATATGTTTATAATTCCCACGACTGTATCTATTTTATTATTTTTTGGTTTTTAGTACATTTATCTTAAACATTGCAATGTATGTTGAACATAAAACCGTTTAACTTAAAAAGTTTTTTACCTATTTTTATTTTCTAGTTTTTAGTTTTTATTTCGCATTCTGTTTAATTCATTTAGTGCTTCATTATTGCAAGGCCCATCTTAAATATTGAGGTTGTATAGTGCACTGTATTCTTCTTGTCAAGCCCTTTTATTTGATACCCATATTGGTGGGATTGATAAAAAATTGTTATCAGACATTTGGTAGCGGCGGCCAGCTTAGATTTCAATTTTGCATAGTAAATTGTATTCTACTTGTTGAGACCTTTCATTTGATACCCATGTTTATGGGATTGATAAAACCTAAGTTATCCGCTATTTTGTAGAGGCCGCCATCTTGGATTTTAATTTTATATAGTACATTGATTATACTGGTTGAGCACTTTCATTTGATACCCATATTGATGGGATCGATAAAACCTACGTTATCCGCCATTTTGTAGCGGCCGCCATCTTGTATTTCAATTTTTTATAGTATATTGTATTCTGCTTGTTGAGCCCTTTCATTTGATACCCATATTGATGGGATTGGTAAAACCTACGTTATCCGCCATTTTGTAGCGGCCGCCATCTTGGATTTCAATTTTTTATAGTATATTGTATTCTGCTTGTTGAGCCCTTTCATTTGATACCCATATTGATGGGATTAATAAAACATAAATTATCCGCCATTTTGTAGCGGCGGCCATCTTGAATTTATAATGATAATGAATAAACATAATTGTATTTTCACCAAAATCCAAATTGTATACAAAATTTCAGATTAATCGGTTGACAGGAAGAGGGTGAAATTTGAATTACTAAATTTGACCCAAGAATAAAAAATAAAACAAACGGGGTGAGCTAAATAAAACCGTTTAAAAAATATTCAATGTACAGTTCTGACTTTCTAATAATTTTGATAAATCTCTTTTCTATTACTTAATGTATTCTTTGGAAGTCGTGACTCTAATTTACTTTTCTTTGAGATTATTTCTCAGAATCGATCTTCATGTAAGGTCCCCGGTATGAAAAAAAAATATGAGGGGTAAAATTTACTGAACGAATGACCTCATTACGTTTCAGATAGACAACGACGTTTTCTATTACCGACTTGTTCAGATAGATGTCGTTATTTGATTCGTTTATTTACCTATATGCAGTACAGTTTGTATATAAGCAAAATTTAATAATAATTCTGGCACAAATGTATAATTATTTATTTAAGACTAAACTAACGCCGCCTCACCGCTGCTGCCAGCTGGTCTGTCACTTAGCTGAAATGTTTAAATTTGACATTTACTGTCACACCTGCCACAACTACTCGTAGCGCTTCAATAGACAGCAGACACTCTCGAGCCTTAATCCTACTTCAGCTATCGGTTGAGTAAGCTTATGAAACAGTTATGCTATGTCCGAAGCACTATCCTGAACGGTCTTTTCATAATCTTGTCAAGCTTCGTCTTGAGTTATCTTTAATACCAACTCACTAATTTATTGGGCGATATGAAATACTTGCAAGTATCATTAAAGCCAGGAGTAAGTCATCGAGGTGACGGACGGGGGTGCGTAGGAGGCGCTACTTAATGCACCTCCAGTAATACCCCTATGCCCGTGTCAGCCCGGGATGGGAACCCAGTTCTGCTAGACACGGCGTCATCGGGATTGTTAACAGGGGAGCCGGACAGTCCCCATGGAGGAGAACTCTTCCGTCGCTGGAGGGATCCTGTTGCCTGCAGATCCGGGACCCTCCAATCAAAGCGGCTGAAGGCTCCCGCAGGGCTTTGGTCGATATTGCACCCCCAAGTGCTGAAGCCAACATACGGTCTAGGACTGACTATCCGGGCGTCCTGGATATCACCCGTAAATAGGTTCCCCTGCGATACCAAAAAAAAGAAGAGTAAGTCATAGATCGATACAAAGGCCCTAGTCTGTGGCTCTGTACATGTTTATCTTAGCACTGCACGTGTTATATCACACTCTGTTACACTCTAGTTAAGTAAGCCCCGAATAAACTCCGACGCTTAATGTGTAGCGAAGGCAGCGCCGCGTCGTTAATGTCTCCATAAAATATTCTTTTACGAAACAATTAGAACGTTTAGTGTTCGTACAAAATCTGTTCGTCTCTCAGAATTGTCTGTAATGTAATGCTATTGTCGTAACGTTCACTCAATTTTGTTGAAGTCATAACTAAAATAATAATTTTCTTTGAAATACAAACAACGTGTATATAATCGATTCAATAGAAATATCCATCCCATGCGGGAATCGAACCCGCTAAAAGTGGTGTTTTAGCGTACCTATACACGCACCAATATATCAGGGCGGTAGTTGAGCGGTTGTTGTTGAACAGAGAATTATAAATACCCTCAATTACTTAGCAGCGCGTAACTTAAGGCTCTTCATCTGCGTCACGAACAACGAGCGTTAATAGTCTCATCAGTAGCTGTCGCTAGCTGGCTACTATAGCTGCATGGCTAGCACGTTACTAACACTTGTGATACATGAGTGTGTCTGTAGCATGGGCGTACCCACGGTGGGACGAGTGGGCCATGTGCTCCGACCCGATTCGAACCTAACAATTAATACTTTAGATTAAAAAAAGAAATTTTAGGTAGATTTAGTTTCTGTTCGAAAATGAATACAGGACTTTCCTACTTTAGGCGACAGGGGTTTAAAATACAGTGTATAGATATTATTCAATAATTAAAATAAGCATATACAAACACCACCGAACCGAACACCCTTCATCATCATCATCATTATCATCATCTTGCAGCACTACATAAAAAAATAACAATTTATTGAAGTAAAAAATGAATATATTGTCATAACTTCCAGTCAGAGAAAGTCGGATAAGCGGTCGGTCCTGGCGGCCGTGTATGCAAACGCAATTTACAAAAAAAAAATTGTTTACGGTGACTTTGTTTACTCACTGTTGTAAATTATTTATTAAGTTGTTGTATAGTTTTTTTTGTTATTAACTATTGTCATGTTCCCATGATAAATGGCAATGTAATAAACGTACTGCTATCGTATTACCTATATCTAATACGAGTAAAAATATATGTTAACTGTAATGCACATGTTTCTAATATCTGTACACTGAAGAAATCTGTAAATGTTTTAGTTAAAATAAAGAATTATAACTTATGGCTTTAGTATCACATTTTTTTCATTTCGGTCGCCCAGACAAATGTCAAGCCTGCCGTAAGGAATTTCGTTCCAACAATGTAACGAACTTTTCCTTAGTCACGTAGAAATGGTTATTTAATAATGTTAAAAAAAACACTTAGTAACTACTACAACTCCCGTATACATAAACATAAAAACTTTTGATTGATAAATTACTCTAACTGTTGTATTCCATACTTTGCGAAATAAATAAATAATGAAATGTATTAAGTCCGTCGACGCGATTCCCGTAAAACGCATTTAGTGTGTTCGCTCCCTGAAGAGCTAAACGCACGCGGCTCGCCGCTGCCGGCCGGCGGTGAATATTTCACGGTGTCAGCTCGCGAGCCGCATTCATCAGTTACGCGCGGCGCTCATCTCGGTGCCCGCACGTAACGCTAAATATGGAGCCAAGTTCCCTGCATGCATCTCTCTAATTAAACTCCAAATTGAATCTACTCCAAGATACATACATACTTTGCTAAATTGCTGGATTATTTTTAGTCTCTCTACATTGTACAAAATGACCTTTTTATCATGTTCATACACGTGGGTACTATTTGAAAGATTGGTTTCTTATCACTTCAATTTACACTTAGTTGTCAGCTCACTGTCTGTTTACACTACGTCTATCACAAGCTTAGGAAGGCTTGTTGTATATTTCACCTTAAAATTCATTTAATTTTAATTATTTTTACGCAATTCAAAGTTATGGGGGTTATTATCGAGTGGACCAAGTATGCGAACATTCATTTGATTGGCTTAGTGTACTCGACTCGATCACGGTTGTTTTTAAAAACGTTTTTATACAAAATAAAATAAGTTGTGACGAGAAACAAATATTGCAATTTACACAAATATTTATTACTGTACCGAATCAGGTTAGACATTTGCCCACTAACGTGACACTTAAAAATTATTCAATTTTTAATCTTGTGTATTTTTTTCTTGTTCACAGGAACATCGTCGCCGTTCTGCCGGCTTCAACTGGAGACAACATGTTTTTTATATTTCTGCTGCAACTAGGACTATATTTCACAAGTGAGTTCACGTATATTACGAACCTTTTCCTTAACACAGAAGCCAGAGCACGTCTAAATTGAGACTGTAATATAAACCAGCTACTTCCAGTGTAATAAAATATACGAAGGCAATTAAACCCGATATTGTTCAAAAGCGAGTAAATTTCGATCCGGCGCCTTCTGTGCCGAGCGCCTCTCGCCCCGCGTACAGCGACACACTCGCTTTATTGTTCCCGCTCCTTGCCATTGTTGCCATATAAAACTAAATTATTTGCAAATAAAGAACCCGTTCCGTTCGCAGCGCTTTCAATTTCATAACTAAATTGGCATAAATATGCTCCGATTAAATCAATGTGCGAGCGACTGCGGGCGCAAGCTCTTAACGTTAGTTCAAATTCAAACCAATTATAATACAACGAGCAGCGCACCCGCTTTCTATAATTCGACCTCCTTTGTCTGTTTTCAAAAATAATATATGAAGTAATTCCGACTAACGATGGCGGCAAAGTTAGCGAATTACACGTCTGAGGACAATCGCCTCGGACGGAGTTCGCAAGTCCCCGCGAGCGCCTTTTTTTAGGTCAAACAGTTTGCAACTCCACTTTTCTCGCTAGACTTTTAAGTGGCTTAAAGGTACTCGTTGTTTACGTGCGGAGTTTTCTCCGACCGGAGCGGGGGCGTCGCTGTCTCGAAAGGTAACTTGATTTGTTCCCGGTGGCTTACTGGGATTCGCTGGATCTACGACTCGTTCAGACGTTTTCTTATGAGTGAATAAAGGATATTGCTTAATCTTAAGTTTAGGCGGATAACAATGTACTTGACATCAAATATATTTTACAAAAAATACAGTTACTAGTTCTGAATTCAACTCTTACGGAATCGAAATATATTTGTTATTGAGAAAAAACTGGTTTAATCTTAATATATATATGAGTATATTATATAATGTGTATTAAATAATATACGCCGCGTTGGCGCAGCGGTCACAGGTATGGATTGCACCTGTTGCACTGGCGGTTGCGGGTTCGATCCCCGCACATGACAAACGTTTGTATTAGCCATACAGGTGTTTGCCGTGGTCTGGGTGTTTGTCCAGACCTAGTGGGTCTCCCCACCGTGCCTCGGAGAGTATGTTAAGCCGTCGGTCCCGGTTGTTATCATGTACACCTGATAGCGATCGTTAGTCATAGTAGGGAATATATCCGCCAACCCACATTGGAGCAGCGTGGTGGATTAAGCTCTGATCCTTCTCCTACATGGGGAAAGAGGCCATGCCCAGTAGTGGGATATTACAGGCTGAAGCGTAATAACGAGTACAATTGTTTATCAAATAGCATCTCCTAAGGGTCTGAACCGCTTTGGTTGAAATTTCGTGTGTATATTTTAATGGGTTCATGTATGGGTTGAAAATATAATTGAACCCGGCAGATGACGCTGCTGTCAGTTTGTTAGAATTCATATAAACAAACAAAAAAACTCATCAGCTTTGTAATAATAGTGTGGATAAGTAAGGGTAGCTAGCTAATATATTAAAACTATTGCTTTGTGAACCAGACGTGCGGTCGGAGGCGCCAGTGCGGCTGGGCCCCGTGTTCACGGTGGAGCCGCCGGCGCTGGTGCGCTACGCGGCCTCGGCGGGCGCGCGCGTGCCGTGCGCCGCGCGCGGGGAGCCGCCGCCGCGCCTCGCCTGGCTCGCGGACGACGGCTCCGAGCTGGGCGACGTGCCCGGAGTGAGGTGGGGCTTCTGACACACTCACTGACTCACTGACTTATACATATATTATTAGCTGACCCCGCATCATTCTTTGCCATATATGTTATTACCCGCGTAATCCCCCCCCCCCCCTTATAACTTAGGGGTATGAAAAATAGATGTTGGCAGATTCTCAGACCTACCCGATATGCCCACAAAACTTTATTAAAATCGGTCGAGCCGCTTCGGAGGAGTTCAATGCTTAACACCATGACACGAGAACTTTATATATTAGAGATATACTTTAAAATAAAGTTAATAGTTGCTAAGAAAGTTAAAAGAACTCGACAAAGACCACATTTTTTTCTACGATTAGGATGGAAAACAAGCATAGGGCTCTTGTATAAAGTAAGTAAGCGTTTATCGTAGTCCATAGATAACTGCAATAGCAGAATCATCGCATGGGCATTGCCAAGCCTATCCTGAACCCTGAAATTTGCCACAATTCCGTAGGATAGTGTACTGACCACAATACTTACCACAGGAACATAACACTACTCAAGATCAGAATTATATGGCTGTGATCTTTTGTAAGGTTGAGGTACTTCACCAGAGGGCTGAATGCTTGAGATTTTGAGTAGAATATATTTTTCTTACTGCACCGTACTTCGATAAAACAGTCTACAAAGATGTGCAAAACAGCGTAACTACTTTAGTAAGAACGGCAGAAAAGACCTTAATAAATAATGAGCACCTCCGTCGGAATTTGTAATTGAGAAAAATAATTTTATAAAGAATATAAAAAAAAAATTATGAGCTTCGAACAAACAGCGTTAATGAGTGTAATCTTTTTGTAAGACCAGAAGGAACGATGTCGGACGGCCGTCACAATTTGTCCTCTTATAATTACCGCCGAGACAAAGCGCCGCTATTATCGCGAGCTCAATTCATATTCGCCGTAACGACTTCTCGCTCCCTATCGCGGATAGTGGCGCCGACAGAGCTTATATTAGTTCTATTCGCTATTTACTTTTCAAAAGCTCGGAGTGCATTACGTGAATGTCTGAAATGTGGGCTTCGAGTCCACCTATACTAAATTGTTTACGCCACCTCTCACCCGTCAAGCTTCTTTACAAACACACTCAGTGATAACGAATTCTTTTAAAATAAAGTTACATCATCAAAAGTCGCGGGCGTGTACTCACCGGAGCAGTGGACTTAGTGTCTAAGTTTTATATAAGACTGAATTAAAGAGTATTTTTATTATTATTTTCATTTACATTATATCATTACATTATATTATCTACTGGCTGTTGCGCTGGCGATCGCGGGTTCGAGTCCCGCTCACGACGGACATTTGTATCGACCATATAGATGTTAGTCGTGGTCTGGGTGTTGTGTTTGTGTATTGTGTTTCCGGACCCCCAACACAAGAGAAAATCCTACTGGCGGATCCATTGAGTGTGAAGGGCTTATTAATTATTTATTAATTATGATAGTACGTAAATGTATATCCAAATTCCATGTTATGTTATTTTTATATTGTAAGATGCATTTATAAAGATTCTCTTGCAAGTATTCTAAGTACATGGTGTTTGAGTTGTAGAAATATTTGGAACCAGTTTTTACTGAACAAATGACGCTGAACCGATTTTAGAATTGTGGTTTATGGTTTATGATCACGTTAAGTTATTTTAAATACGGTGTTCTGTCGAAAATAGCACGCCTAATTTATTTAACTGACTTTAAAAGGGAGCAGGTTACTCAATTCGACCGTATATATATATTTTTATGTATGTTCGAGGATACTGTTGTACGCCTATAAACCGATTTTGATAATTCTTTTTTTTTGGAAACAAGATATCCTAAGCGATGTACCATGATAAGGAAACCGGGATCTGATGATGGTATCTCAGAGAAATCGAGGGAAACCCTTGAAAATCGTAGTGACGACTAGTGCGTTTGTTAATTTGTTTCGTCTACTTACGTTGTATTACTTGTCGATGTAATTGAAGTCGGTTTTTTTCTTTTGCAAACAATTATTTTATAAAATCCCATAATATGAGATATGATGATCAAATCAAAGAGAAACCCCCTTGGGACAAGAGTATTATAAAAGAGACTTTATAAAAAAACTTTTCTTTTAAAAAATTGAATTGAAATGTTTAGTTTAACTTACTGTAGGTATTTATATAAGGTTTAATTTTATTTAATGTTATAATCTGCAACAAGTCATTCATCTATGAGAAAAGTACACTTTTCAGATTTTCGGTATTCTGTACGGAGCAGTGATTGAATTTGATAAACTGTACGTATAAGCACTTCTATAATGTTAATGTGACTACGTACTCTAACGTGACATGTTAATTTGTACAATAATGTTCACGTGGGCTGTACTTACGCGGATAGAACCATGGGCAACAGCTAGTAAATGATACGAGACTGTTGTCAGGCGCGTGTACGACAACGGCACGCTGGAGCTGTTCCCGTCGAGCTCATACCGCGAGCAGCAAGAGGCCCGCGTGGTGCGCTGCCGCGCCGCCAGCCCGCGCGGAGTGCTGCTCTCGAGGGACGTCACGCTGCAGCCAGGTGCGTTATCAGACTAACCGTGGGATATCTTTAAGGAACATAGGGCACTAGTGATGTAGTGATGGGGAGCACTTCAGAGACATCCTAACTGCCTGAGACTGTTAAAATTTTAAAGTCAATTATAACTATAAGCTGCAGTGATTCAACAACAGAAATAGTTGTGGTCAAATAGCATTGATTAATTAAAGTGTCGAAGTGTACATTTAGATGAAACAGTTGGCTGTAATACACTTTTACTATTTTTTTGTGTGAATGTGATGAAATTCTTGTGATTTACGTGTGATCATTTCAGTCAGACGTACACTGGCGAATGATTGCATATGCGAATATATCCTATTGTAAAGACCTTTTAAAACCTCCGAGCTACACGCTGCACAACATTTCGCGATGGCATGAGAAAGCGTTGCCTTAACCTTGAGTTGAAATCTTTTTGAGATAACTTAAAGAATTTAGCGCGCATCGAAGGTTTTTAGGTCATAAAGAAAGATTGTATATGAATGATTCATGCTAAAGAGTCGTATTTTCCATTACTGTCTCGTGTTAGCAACGAGAGGCAGCCTACTGCTCGTTATCACCGATTTCGCTGAAATTTGCAAATACATTCAATACGCTTGGTCATCTTAAGTTCTATCTTCAAGTTCTTTCATTTATAGCTAGTGTATGTGATAAAAATATTAGCATTATCGGTGGTGACGAGAAGACACATCTCCTTATAAGTGATGATCAGTCAGTTGTTGATGAGTGGTTGGCTCCTGTTCAGTGGCGGACAGTAAGTGGGAGGTGGTGCTGTCGAGCGCGACTGCGGCGGTGGGCGGCGTGGCGGCTCTGACGTGCCGGGTGTCGCCCGCCGCGCCGCACGCGCCGCCGCCCGCACTGCCCGCGCTCTTCTACAGAGGCGAGCGTGTGCTGCAGCTCGACTCGCCCAGCCCCGGTTCGTACAATATCACTTAACTGTTCAACTGTACTGGCCATCATCACAGAAAGATATACATTATAAAAGACTTTCATCAAACAGCTAATAACCTTAATCAAAACCCACACTAGCAGCAAACCCGCTCACAATCCGTAAAAGACTGGTAATGGTATTGCTTACTTCAGCAATATACGTCTTCTTCGGACCGAAAACATCTTAATTGTGAAAAGTAGCAATAACTTGCTTTATTTTGCGATTTAAACTAGTCTTCGTCGTCATACATAATTATGAATCCTATCATTGCGTGTGATACCACGTTTGTCCATTATATAAAATCAGCGGTAATAAGTCTTCGTTAGAGCGGGACAATTAAACGCGATCGCTACATTGTGTCGGCGGCGATAAGTCAGTCGGTATTCTTTTAATAAGGGCGGTAAATTACCGGCACACATAAGTTGTCGCGTGGCGGTCGGGCAGCCGGCGATAAATCTCCTGCGATCGGCGTGAGCTCGGCGCGGCGCTCCGGAGTCTACGGACTCCCGTCGGTGTGACCACAACTAACTCCATCTAAGAAGTGTCATCTCGATTGAGTCGTTTCCTTTGTATTATCTCCACCTGTTAAAGCAGTCGATGACTATCGTTGCTGTTTATGCATAATGATCAAATAATGTTTGCTATTCCTTGTTGCTGTTCACACAGACGAACGTCGTGTTTTGTCTAGTGTACGTTTACGAACCTGATACAATGTGATTCAGTCTGGAACATCCCACAGCTGGGCATAGGCCTCTGTCTCCGTGTGAAGAATGATCTGAGTTTTCACCACCACCATAATCACGCTGCGGGTTGGCGGATGTACGTACCTTAATATGTCCGAATTAATAGAAATTAACAATTTATCCGCCAACCCGAAGTGCAGCAGCGTATCCACCACGCTAAGCTCCAATTATTTTTCAGCAGTGAGATTTTACAGGCTTAATCGTAACAATTAAAGTATTAATCATAGTTAATATTTCTTAAACCGATTTTAAAGGCGTTCATTACAAAATCGTATCTTAACGAATGTGTTAATATTTTAAGTATAGAGTGTAAGGGATCGGATTACTGAACTTTACGATAATTTTAACGTATATAGAGTGTAGAAGGAGTAGGTAATTAACTCGAGCGGAGGCGGACCCGACAGCGTATTTATAAAACCGGCGAAGTAATATTAATTAAAGCAATTTCTCATCGGAGCCGCCGCGACGCTGATGAATGGCTCCGGATAAGACTCGCCTTACCCGGATATAATCCCACCGAGATGCGTTCATTCTCTCCTCCATTGCCTGCACTGTTGTAACTGACGCTGTTGGGATACCTTACAATAGTAACTTTACTTGGAAATGTTTACTTTATAACCGTTATAGAAATTATGTGAAATGCCGTATTTTCAACGTAAAGTATTGGATGGCTTACAGAAAGGGTGAGAACGTAACCAATAACTAATATTCCGTTGTCATAATCTGTAAATCGACACTTGAAATCTTACAGAATCTGGGCTATGGCCTCTATAACGACATGGGTACGATTAAAAATTAAATTGATTTAATCGCAAGGAACGCGCTCTCGGCCTGATTATACAAAATATTTTACGGCGTACTCGTGCGAGGTGCGCGAGTCAAGATTGTATTTTTAAATAATGAATTTAATTTTCATGTTGGAACTTACAATGTTTTCCACGTAGCGAATATTTCTGAGTAACAAAGCATATAGCACAAGGGGCTTATTAAATAAATATATAAATTAAAAGCCATCGCCAATACGCTATTACTCATTCAAACCCTTTATTAAAAACGAGAACTTGCACTTTATTTATTTAAAATTAGTTCTCGTGCAAACGATTTCATCCTTTTATTGCACAGTCTAGAGTTGTTAAATATTACATGCTTTGAAACACTGGCGCCGAGCTCGCTGCTCCTGACAAACCATGCGTTGCGGAACTCACAATACGAAGTTTATATTACGTTAATTAATGTAGCAGTCTGTAAATATTTCATTCAGTGCATATTCCTATACCCAGAGGTAGCTGAAGGATAAGAATAAGCTTAGTCTATTTGTTAGCTCTCTGGATCGGCACACGTCTCAGATAATTTGACGAAGATTGATTTCCTTTGCCACCTGGCCAAAGATTGATTTCAAATTTTTTTTCATGTCAAGCCTCCACAATTTTATATTCTTTATTGCACTTTAAAAAAAAAAAAACAAGTAACAGTCATATTAACAAATAAAGGTGGCAAGGGCGATATAATAAATTTGAAATAAACAATACACGAGCACAAACGCACAGACCACGACAACCGCGTGCAATGCAAACGCAAGTAATGCCAACGTAACAGCCAGTGACATGTCCTATGACTGTTGCGCTGACGCTTCGTAGTTACCTAACATTAAGCACTTGAAAAGCAAATTTTTAAGCTTGAATGTAATAAGTGATCCAAGCTGAGTGTTATACCTTTTCAGGTGACTTCCAAAAAAGGAGCAGGTTCTCAATAAGACTGTATTTTTTATGTGTTACGTCATAGCTTGTTACTGATTTCACTAGTTACGATGATTCTTTTTTGTAATCAAAAGCTAGTACTTTCCACGTGGTCGCATTTAAATTTTATTGAGATCTGACGAGCACTTATTGAGTTATCTCTAATTATACGTACTTGCTTGACTATTTTTAAAGTGAAACTTTTATCCTATCGCCCCTAAATTTTGCGTTCACCTATCGCATGTTACACGACACGACACGGTGACCGCTAAATAGGAATGAAGTGTAAGGCGCATAGCAGAGCAGCCAAGGCCAATATGGCGGCGTCCATAGCTCGCATCACTTGAGCGTGTAGCATTTATATTCTCACTTATTCGTGCAAGTGTTCCGCGGTATTTGTGTGTTTTGATCTCTGTGTTAATGTAAATGTTTTTATTAACTAAAGTTTCACTTGCATCATGGTTTCAAAAAACCACACAAATATTTTTTTCGTTTACTTGCGTTGTATTACCTGTCCATGTTATTGAAATCGGTTCGTTTTTTCGTTTGCAAGCAAATACAATTGTTGGGGCTCAACACGTTGTTACAAATGGAGTTTTTGTCTAAGTACTATCTTTTTCTGGTTTTTTTATTTATGACTATTTTCACATCTATTTTTGATGCTATTGATTTTTCAATTTTTTCTTTTTTTTTGTTATCTGTGTTATTGTTATTTGTAACTTTTTTTAGTTATTTTTTTTTTAATTTCATTGTATTTACCATTTTAATATATCTACCTACATGTAAAAAATCTGCGATTTATGTGATGTCCCGAATACTTGTGTTTCTTTCTTTGTTCTCCTTTCGTTGTTAAGTACGTCGTACCGCAGAGGCGCGCTACCTGGTGGCGGGCGCGGCGCTGCTGGTCCGCGACGCGGCGCCGGCGGACGCGGGCGCCTACAGCTGCCTCGCGCGCCACTCGCTCACCGCGCTCACCAGGCGCTCCCGCCCGGCGCTGCTCACCGTCCAGCGTTTGTATTGCTGATGTTTCACTTCGGAAAATCCTCCTCAAAGCACAACCACTTGTTGTAAAAACCTATAACTGAACGATAATACTACATCCAGGGATAGTTTCAATAAAAATTTTAAATGAAGTGGCTCAAACTCACAAGACAACACAACGTTAGCTGTCGTATAACACATCCTACGTTCTAAAGAACCACGCACATTCAACAGCAAGCTCGTCGAGTTCCGCCCCGCGGCTGGTCGCCACGGCGAGCGAGGTGAGCGTCCCCGCGGGCTCCGACTTCTGCATGCCCTGCGTCGCGTCCGACTACCCTCCGCCGCAGTACACGTACGTAATTACAGCCACTTCACTATAGTGCCCATTCCACACGTCAAGTATCTTCAAACTTTTACCCTGTGTAAATTTAGTAAGCTGATTAGTCATGATAGTTCGAAATTCGTCGAAATTGTTTTTATGAAGTACCTCACAAGTGTAAAGTAGACCATGTGTATCAGGTGGTACCGCGAGAAGAACGGTCGCCTGCAGCCGGTAGAGCCGTCAGCGGCGGTGTGGCTGTGGGCGGGCGGCGCGGCGGTGTGCTTCACGCGCGCCGCGCCCGAACTCAGCGGCGCGTGGCTGTGCAAGGCGTACAACGTGTTCGGGGACGCGACGGCGCAGATGCGCGTCGACGTGCACGACTCCTTCACGGTCACCGTGACACCGCCGGTGGTGGTGAGTGACTTATAACGTGCATACTTACAGCGACAGATATAAAATATTAATACCACAAACCCACTTGATAAATTATATATTTCTCTTAAAATCATATAGACATGACTTATAATTGGGAATACCTTATTAAAATCTGGTTTCGGTAGATTAACCGTATCTCAGTTCCTCCCTCTTATTACACGTATCGAACTAAAAATGAAGCATAGGACGGCTACCGTGTATCAAGAGCCATATAATCTGCCACCTGGATGAGAGCAGCGCTCCTGGTGCGCAGGTCGCGGAGGCGGGCAGCACGGTGCGCCTGAACTGCAGCGCGAGCGACCCCGGCGCGGCGCTGAGCTGGGCGCGCGACGGCGCGGCGCTGGCGGGCGCGGCGGGCGCGGCGCTGGTGCTGCGCGCCGTGTCGCGCGCGCACGCCGGCCTCTACCAGTGCCGCGCCCGGCGGGGCGCGCGCGTCGAGCAGGCCGCCGCTGAGGTCCGCCTCGGAGGTCAGTAAACCTTGTCTCCACAGAATTTGACTTGTTTGTATGCGGAATACACACATCGATCGCTTTCACTATTTCTGAGTAGAAAACCCTTTTCAGGAGAACGTCGGCTTAGAGAGATATGGTTGTGGTGTCAATAACATGTTAATATTTTTAATGTACTAAGCTGTGTGTCAGCCTTTTACGAAATCTACTTAAATATACTCTAAAATTATTTCTTTGCATCAAAAACTTAAAAGAAAATAAAATAAAATACCGTTGTAAAAAAGATACGATCATGATATTAAATAAATGCAAAAAAAGCAAAGAGTCTTAAATTCTACTCTTTGAAAAAACACAGAAATTGTGAGTGATGTACCCGGTAATGCTGACATATCAAGAGACAGGATTAGCTCATAAGGGCGGGCGCTGCGGGTCGCCAGCGTCACACCCTGATGTGCCAGTGGAGCTAAATAAGGATCACAAGAGGAATAATTAGATTATCCTGATCGGCGTGATCATGATTAACTCGCCGCAGTGTCCCGAAACTAATTAAGCACGTGCGTCAGTCACCCGCGACCCCAATCAGAGGACCGCCCGGCCCTGCGACCCCGACCCTGCGGTGAAATAACGCGATCGGCTGAAATAAGTGACTTTCCATGTTTCGTTACAAATTACTTAATTACAATGTAGTACCGAACACTTTCTGTCGGCTCGTGAGGCTATTGGATATTCCGGTGATGTACTCTCAGTCGAGTCGTCTAGGCTGCTGTGAAGACCGCAGCAGACTCTTTTTATTTTTATAATTTTTCCAAACTAAACTGTAGTCCACGATGGATAGTATTTAATTGGTCAAATAAATTATCTCACAAAACATTCCTCGTGGCTTGAACCGAACCGATGTTGAATTTTTATGACTAAATTTTTGACGCTGATTGAATAACTTTCTAGCTTTCTTTATATTTGAATCCAAACATTTTTTTCTTTTTATTTTATTTATATCCTATATGAATACAGGCTTAGTTTTCACATTTTTTTCTAACAGATTTCTTAGTAAAAACTAGTGATAAATGCTTTCCGTGGTGGAGATCACGGTGTCCAGTTGTCCATTAGTCAGCTGGTGTAAGTAATGTCGCAGCTCAGCGCCGGCCGAGCGCTACACGTCGGCTCCTAACAAATGGTACGCGACTCCAGTAGTGAAGAGATTTATAGTACGACCCCCTCCGCCCGCGCGACTCGCCCGCCCCCCTCGTCCCTACAAATCCTACGTCCAATTATTCGCTACATTGTATATCACTCACCATCGAGATTACACAATGTTAACCGGTTCAGTGATAAATAGCTCGGAGCTATGTGCTTCCGATATTGAAGTTCACTTCGGTACATTTACAATGCAGCGAATAGCAGCTCTCCCAGCTAGTTGAGAGCTAGTTTCCGGACTTTAGCCATTGGACCATTTAGGATTATACTTGATAGCTTCGTAGCTGGTGCAATTATTGTAATTGTTTAGGTATGTATATTTCTACTCAAAAACGAATTTAAAAATTACCTATTGTTCAATTGTTAACTCGTTCGAAAATCAATCGCCATGAAGCGTCTGCGCTCTGAATCAATCAGCAAAGAGCATTTATTACGACATATTGCCCGATTAAGCGCGTACATCATATTAATGGGATCAAGCTGACAAAAAGCTATTTGTCAAATGTATTCCGGATTAAAATCGAACGTTTGAACTTTCGACGAAGTGTAACGGCAATGACAGCTTTTAAAACGAAGCTATATGCATTCATAGCATATATTGTCCGCATGCAGTATATAGTAGTATATATATATATATATATATATATATATATATATATATATATATATATATATATATATATATATATATATATATAGTAGTATAGGCTATACATAGACATACGTATAAACTAGACCAGAAACAAGTGTTTGGGTATCTGTTCTGTATAATGTGTATTTTCACATTTGTACATCTCCTAACCGCTTTTCTATGCGCTGTCCTATACCCAAAGGTTTTCAGGAAGAAATTGCTCCTTTAGCGATAAGACCGTTTTTGTACATCTTCCTCTAATCGTACTACGTTTGTTTGCATTTTTATTATTATTATTTCACATCTTTTTGTGGTAACAGTAGAGGCCCCATAAAACTAGCTATACAGCACACGTACGCGTTGCATCGCCGGTGTTCAAGATCCGAAGAACACTAATGTGATAGCGATTTAAACCAAGAGAAACGAACTTTAATAATATAGTGAACGCATGAAATTTTTCAAAAACAAAAATTAAACTTATATTGGAACTAGTTGCTATAGATAATAAAGACTCGCTTTTACTAAAAGAAGGTCGAAAACGTATATATATTACATACTATGTAATCTCAACTACTCAAAGTAAACGTAAATATGCTCCTAAGCGGTCGATATAAGCTACAAGAAAATTGAAACTACTGCACAAGATCAGTTACTAGAAGCAGTGATGCGGTAAACTGCAAAATCGACTATTCCTGACTAAGCGGTCGCTGAATGACCGGAGATCTCCGCAAGATTAGTAGCGAGGAGCGGCCGAGCGGCCGAGCGTAATGGTTTGTAGGTCACAGCGTGTCGCTCGGCTCGCCATGTCACATACCCGCTTAATTAGCAAATGTTTTTTACTATATCAACTTATGGACAAACTAAATACATCATAGCCTAAATTTTGTTAATAATTGCATTTCGTATCGGTTCAAATTATTTTTATTTCGTCTTTTGCTTTGTTTACGTACTATAATAAATATAAAACTACTAATAACAACAGGAACTGTGCAGTGTCCTATAGTTCGGAGAAAGCACAGCGCTGTGAACTCTACCCACGATGGTCGTATGTACATTCATTCAAATCATTCCTAAACTTTATTACTTAATTGTCGCGTTCAGACGACAACGTCAAGTACGATTGAATTATTCTCCGACGTCTTCCGCAGTCGCTCATTACGACTATTGCGCCGCTTTAGCTGTGAATAAATTTATATTATAACTTTTTAAATTACATACCTTTTAAAAAGAGATTAAGTTTATGTGCTTTTAGGTTTATAGGGGCAAATTTTTGGTTATACTGAAGTTATTTTGAAAATTCTTGCATCACTAGAAATTGCATTAGCTTTGAGTTTCTTAAATAATATATATATTATTGATATTTAAAAAAAAAAAACTAGGTTAAATACCCAACTTAAAAAACTAAAACGCAAAAAATTGACAAGCAATGGCAAGGCCATAATAAAGTAAGGCACTTGTACAGAATTTACACTTTCTAGACTCCTATACGAAAGTAGATTTTGACTTAAATGCGCGTTGTGCGACACTTATCATGCAGTGGGAGCGGGGTCAGCAGGTTACTTATTATCTTTAATATTTAATGGTAAATATTGTTAGTGTCACAATTCATTATGTGATGACCATTTAGTTGCATAGTACATGCGTAAACGAAAGTACTTAACAATATATTCGAAAAAGGTCCGAAGCATCTCACTGTGTGTGTAATGCTCGTTCGTCCAGAACAAGTGTGCCTCTAACGAGCAAAGCAAAGACCTTCCGCGCTTTTGGCTGCGAACGAACCTCGAGCTGCATTTTCCATATATATTTACATTAGCGAAATGTACTTAAGAAAATGTACACATCACGAATTGACTATACTGTGTGGTGTACCTAATACTTGTCATGTAGTCTTGTTTAAATTTGGAAGAGATCTGATTACTACTCGTCGAGTAATCTTTGATAACGCGTACTTGTTTGTTTGTTATTTCGGCTACTTACTCGTACGTTGTAGTACTTGACGATGTAATTTAAGTCGGTTTTTTTTTTCGTTTGCGAGCAAACACAATTATCAGAAGTTTCCCTTGTGTCTTGTGTAAATTAACCATTAGCTAACCTACCTCTCTTTTCAGTCACACAACTACCTACTAGGAGTCTCTCAAACTCCTACATTTTGAAGCCCTAGAAAAAAAAGTATGACTTGAGGTCAGAAATTAAAACTGAAAACGTTATTTTTACCCGACTGCCAAGGAAGGGTTATGTTTTTCGCGCGTATCTTGTATGTATGTAATATTCTTTACTACCTCATATTTCCAGAACCACTGAACGGATTTACATAATTGAGGTATCGTTAGATTCGTCTTAGCTGCCCAAGTGTTCTTTAGATAGGTGACATTAAAAAAAATCAAACATGGCGGCTGCGCGAGGCCATTGTAGTTAATGAAAAAAAAATTTTTTATTTTAAAAAGATTTAACATCCTAATATAATGAGATCAATTACTAAATTTAAAAAAAAACAATAATTTGAATCATAAAATGTTCATGGTATAGTAATGAACAAACTTAGCAAAAAATAAATTTTCTTGAAAATCGCAACATTTTTATAAAATTGCAAAGGTTGAAGATGATAATGGCAGTTATAATTTTTCACGGCAGCATCAACACACCATGTGAGAACACTCCAGACAAACAGGATTTTTGCACCTGAAACATAAATATTGGGCTTTTCGCTTCTTTTTGGAATCACATACAGAACAGTATTTGCGTATGGCTAACTTTTCTGGTAGATCAGTACTGCATCCTGCAACACCAGCAAGTGTCTCTTGGTCTAATTTCAATACTCGATGAAGAATTCTTGTACTTTGGTCTGATAGATTGAATTTTTTCATTAGTATGTAGTACAATTATTTCAAGCATCTCATCCGTGAAATACTGATTCCAAATTTTTACATTAATTTTATTTACCGAGAACATTTTTATATCCTTGTTTTACTCTCTCTTTTTCCTGCACGATGTTACGTTGGAATGTCCTCACACGACTAGAAGTGGGTGTTGATGACCAGCGAAAACGATCTTTGCCGAAATAATTCTTCTTCCTACGTTTTGATCGTAATTCACACAAGGGAACGTCTTCATCTGACGAAAAATCTAAATTTTAGCTCTGTTGTTGAGAATTATCTACTAGATCTGTTTGCTCATCGCCTTCTATTTCTGAATTTGATGCGGAATCACAGGGCAATATATGACTTTCGTCGATATCCAATTCTATATCATTAAAATTACTGTCCGAAACATCATCTTCATGTGAAAAAAGTTCTTCCTCCAACCAACACTCAATAATTTTATCGCTAGTCGCCATTTTCAACTAAAACAAAAAAGAAATCACTATATGAAAAAGTTACGTAACTACCTACCAGGAGTCTCTCAGACTCCGTCAAAAATATTTTTACTCACCAAAACGCAGCGCGCGCGCGTATAACCCCGATGAGCGCAGGTGCGGCACTGCGGGTAGCGGGGAAAAGGTACACAGACGCTCGAAGGAAAAAGATGCCTACATTAAAAATTATAAATAAAAACAACCTTGATGGAGTCTGGGAGACTCCAGGTAGGTAGTTAAGGGTTAAACATACACACTTATTTTTAGTAGTACTATTATTAAAATTGTCAATATCAATTTTTACATCGAACGGCCACGCGTGCGATGTGCAGATTCGCCGCCGGAGCTGCAGTACACGTTCATCGAGCAGGCGCTGCGGCCGGGCGCCAGCGTGACGCTGCGCTGCGTGGCCGCCGCCGCGCCGCCGCCGCGCCTCGCCTGGCTGCTGGACGGACAGCCGCTCGACCACTACCTCGCGCACCACAGGTCCACCTCTACCTACTCGCTGTCTACTCTCACACTACTACGTTCACACCGTTTCGTCTCGATATACACGCGTCAATGTTGTGTAGGTATTCGATTAGCGAGCAAGCATCGGTCCAGGGCGAGGTGGTGTCGATTCTGAACGTAACGTCGGCGACGGCGGCGGACGGCGGCCGCTACACCTGCCGCGCATCGAACCCGCTCGGCACCGTCGAGCACTCTGCGAGGCTCAATATATATGGTGAAATAAACTACCGCATCTCAGTCGTGTCGTGTGAACTGCTTGCGATGTATTCGATGACGTCTGTCGTCTCCGCAGGCCCGCCCTCGATCCGGCCCATGGGCACGGTGCGCGCCGTTGCCGGCGAGAACCTGACGCTGCACTGCCCCTACGCCGGATATCCGATCAGGTCTATAGAGGTGCATTTGATAGGATAATTCCTATTCAAATAATGTAATTGACAACCTACAGCTAGTTACAGTAGTAGTGTAAGGTCACTGATGCAAATATTTCACTAACACCTTTCTACTGCATCCTTCATATTATTCCTGTATACATTTCTATCCCTATGTATCTATCATAAGCCATTTTAAAGTTATTATCATAGTATTTTTCGAAAGAGATCTTAACAAATCAATTCGAAAATTGTACCGAATCACGTCAATAACGTTTCTAGTTGCTGAATAAAATAATTTTCTTGGGCAACGACGACTCGTTTGGGTACCATCCCACTAAACGTAAATAATTTTTTTACAAGGGTAGTAAACCTACAGTTAGTCTGATGGAAAACGACCGTACCGTAGCTTATGGACGACAGCAACACCAGGAGCCTAGCCTGCGCGTTGCCGACCCTAACCCCGACCTTCCTCAGAAGTTCTGGCCACCTTACTGACCACAGAAACACAACGCTACTTGAAAGTGCTATTTAGCCCTGATATTGGCTCAGGTTGCGGTGTTTTGGTGGCGAATGCTAGCGCGATCCCATCTCGCCCCACCCAGGCGGACGACTGCTCACACGTGGTAGTTCTTTAGTCAGTAGGAGTGTGACATAACTTTCTGGCGCCCCCGCGCCGAAGAGTATTCATGGTGGATTTTCCCCACAAAAATAAAGGTTGAGGTGCTTTCCCAGTCAGGCTGCTCCAAATTTTGAGCAAAGTATTGTCTGCTGTGCCCTACCGAATGCTCGTAACGCTTACATGGAACTCTCTGGTTATGGAGTGTTCTCATAAGAAAGCGGCGCGAGTGGGCACAGTGCGGCGCTAGTGTGTAAGTGGGGGTGGCGGTGCGCAGCTCGGTGTCGTGGCGGCGGCGCGGCGCGGCGGCCTCGCGCGGCGCGGCTCTGCGTCTGGCGCCCGCACTGCCGCACGACGCGGGCCACTACGCCTGCAGCGCGACCGCCCCCGCGGGGCCCGCCGCCACTCGGGACGTCGAGATACAAGTCCGGAGTGAGTTTTTTCGCACTAGCCTTCTTGTCTTCCAGCGAATGTGTGCCATTATGATGCCGCGCGATGAAAACTAGCATTGACGTCATTTCTCACTGTAAAATTTCAGTTACTGTAAGATGGTAATACTCATAGAAAGATAAAAATGAACAGCTTTCGATTGAAACGTGACGAATCGATATCGGAATCAATCAAGCTCCTAGGTTCTTTCATCAAATATGCTGCGAGAAGAAAAAATAATTCAAAATCAGCTCTGCCCGTTTTTTCAATCTCACTAGCCCAATTCAGGGACATTGCTTTCTTTCTAAATTAATAACACAATAAATGTTTGGCATTCATAAAAACTATCGTGCTCATTACATACGAGTATAAACGCCGAGTAAATAAATTACGAGTATGTTTAAGCGTCCTATCAGATAGGTACTTTGTGTTCGACGTAGCAGTTTATTTAATTATAGAATATCCAATATTCGCTAATTAACGCGAATGCTTTTTGATTACGCGTTTAAACAAATCGATTTTAATTTAAGCCTATTCAATTAATTTCCAAAAGGGTGTAAATATATTTTTTATAGATCCACCAAAGATTTCGCCGTTCATGTTCTCGTCAGAACTCACTGAAGGTAGTTCGGTTCAAGTGCTCTGTGGCGTCTCGTCCGGAGACAAACCAGTCTACTTCTCGTGGTTGAAAGATGGCTCTCCTATTCCGCCAAATCTCCAGGTATTCAAATTTCGTCTAAGATTTCCAGGCAAAAATTTCTCACTGAGTGAGATAAGTCTGTTATGAGTGGATTTTGTCTAGATAGAGGAGAAGAGCCTGAACGAGTTTTCGCTGCTGATGTTCTCGGAGCTGTCGGCGCGGCACAGCGGCACCTACACGTGCCGCGTGTCCAACCACGCCGCCACCGTTAACTACACCGCCACGCTCAGCGTTAAAGGTCTCAAATGCACACAGGAAACTGGAGATAAACACCATTTCATTTAATTTTATTTAAAACTATGTTTTGGAAACATTAACGAGATTAATTTGTTTTCTCGGTATAGTTGCACCGGCGTGGATCACAGAACCATTAGACTCCGCTGTTCTTTTAGGAGCTCCATTACTTTTAGAATGTGTAGCGAAAGGCTATCCTACGCCTATCGTGACTTGGTACAGAAAAATAGGTAAGACCTTTATAATTAATAACAAGTTTTACCATTTTTGAAATATTAAATTTTAAGCTATCATTAAATACAGGTGAAGGAATAAATGGAATAGAAAACTCCGATCGATGGGAAGTAGCCGGGTCGGAGTGGGGAACAGATGGTGACCAATTCAAACCTACTGTCAGTTTGGCGAATATACCGCGTGAAGTAGGCGACGGACACGCGGCCGTGGGAAGCGCCTCTGTGACAGCTAGAGCAGCGACACGGTCGCACCAGGGGCTCTACCGCTGTACCGCTGACAACGGCGTCGGCCCTCCGCTCGTTAAGCACGTCAATGTCACTATACATGGTACATGTCCCATAAAGTTCTGTGGTCTACTTCATACTTGTTACAAAATCACGGAGGATTTGTAAGTACGTAATTACACAGAACCGGCCCACTTCGGGTTATCGAGTGAAACCGTACGCAACACGACCAGCGTGCGAGGACGCAGCGTCGTTCTCACCTGCCTCGCGCTCGGCGACGCGCCGCTCACCGTACACTGGAGCCACCGGGGCAACAAGCTCGATCTCGACTCGTACAGGTGACACTGTAGTTCTTAACGTTTTTAATCGACGCTTGTAAAATAAACACGCATTATCTTATTCTCAGAAATTGATAGCTAAAGCTTATCATTCCGTGGAGGGTTATATTTCGAATCGGTGGTAGCTTCATTTTAACCATAATTAAAATGTATATTTTTAAAATGACAATTCAAAGGTGCCGTTAAAGCCTATTCGAACACAGTTATTTTTGATTTCGGTTTTGTTTGTGTTGATGTTGTAAGAGCGTGAACATCCCAGGTGGGCGATATCGGAGGTGCGCACAAGCGAGGGCGTGCGCTCGTCGCTGCAGCTGCGCGCGGCGGAGCGCCAGGACGCCGGCGAGTACCGCTGCCACGCGCGCAACACGTACGGCCGCAGCGACCTGCTCATGTTCCTGCACGTCGAAGGTGCGTGAGTTACCAAATCGAACATAACTTGAACACTGTCGAAAATACCAAAGAAATCAACCGACAGAAATGATAAAACATAAAATTACATGTAGGTAGGTATATCGATACAAATAAATAAAACTGGAGTGTCTGTTTGCAATATTAAAATAACCGCTTTTTACTAAATGCATATGAATGTGTACACGGTACATATACCAAAACAACATTTTTTACAATTTTTGTCTGTCTATCTATCTGTTTGTTCTGGCTAATCTCTGAAACGGCTGGACCGATTTTGACGGAACTTTTACTGGCAGATAGCTGATGTAATGAGGAGTAACTAAAACTTCTTTTATTTTAGAAATTTATTTATTTTATAACTCTGAGAAATAAAATAAGCTTTTTTGTTAAATTCCACGCGGTCGTCTGCGGAGTCCCGGCGGAAGTTAATATAATAAGCAATCAAAGTTATAGTCATCCTTTATTTGAATATTGTTTTGAAGGCAATTTACCAAACAATGTTTAAGTTCTTATAATAAATGTTAAGTTAATGTTAAATTTAAGTCTGCGGCAAATCTGAAAGCTGTTTCTACCGTGGAATGTTTACTTATAAATTTGAGTAATTCTTATAAGCAGCCAAATTAGTCGAAAATATTTGTCGAAATGTTTGATATTCGAGAAAGCTGGATTTAGGATTCCAAACAGTAATTAGTAATAACACAAACGGATAAAAACTTATAAAAGCCATAAGCGTCAATAATTGTGTACGACACGATAACTTGGACAAGAAAAGATCTTTAGAAGAGAGAAGTAATAATTGTGTTTGCTCGCAAACGAAAAAAAAACCGACTTCAATTTCATCGACGAGTAATACAACGTAGATCAACGAAAAAATAGTAAAGTAACTACGCGTTATTAAAGATTACTCAAAAAGTAGTTATCAAATCTCAATAAAATTTATATGTGACCACATGATAAACATCAGCTTTCGATTAAATTAAAAATTATCAAAATCGGTACACCCAGTAAAAAGTTATTGCAGATTTTTGAGAGTTTCCCTCGATTTCTCTGGGATCCCATCATCAGATCCTGGTTTTCTTATCATGGTACCAAACTAGGGATATCTCCTTTCCAACGAAAATAAGAAATATCAAAATCGGTAGATCCAGTAGGAAGTTATACGGTATAATACAACGTAGGTCGACAAAAAAAGCGAAGAACGAAGAAGCGAAGTGAAAACGCATTATTAGATATAACTCGAAAACTAGTTGTTAGATCTGAAATAAATTTAAATGGGACCAATTGGCACACACCACCTTTCGATTAAAAAAAAATTGTCGAAATCGGTCCACCCGGTCAAAAGTTTTGATGTAACATACATAAAAAAACTACAGTCGAATTGAGAACCTCCTCCTTTTTTGGAAGTCGGTTAAAAAGGAAGTGATTTATTAATGAAAAATAGTGAAGAAGAAAATCTGTGCAGAGCCTCCCGACGTCCCGCGCTCGCTGCAGCTGTGGGGCGCGGGCTCCCGCTGGGTGCGCGTGCGCTGGCGCGCGCCGCCCGCGCCGCGCACGCACTTCGCCGCGCTCTGCACGCCGCTGCACGCGCTGCCTGCGCCCGACCACCCCACGCACCACTACAACCTCACCCTCGACTCCACGGACGGTGACAGGTACTACCACTCTTCAATTCAATTTAACGCATTATTTTTCCCTTTCACTAAATAACACAGAGATATTTTATAGGTTCGATGAAGATGGGCTTAAATTACTCAGTGCTAAACTAGAAGGCTTACGACCGGCGGCCGCATATTCACTGAGGATAGTCGCCACGAACCACGTCGGTCAGTCGCCCCACTCCGACGCGTTGCTCTTCACGACTCTCGAAGAAGGTAAGTTTAACATTTAGTATAGGTACATATAGCGTGATTGAATGATCGTGATGAGGACATATTTACTATTTCTTGCAGCGCCATCGGGATCACCTCAAAACATTCGTGTCAGGCCTATCAACACCGGTGAACTGCACGTGTCATGGTCGGTAAGTAGGCTGTCATCAAGTTATAATTAAGCGCCCACCGGTATCAGTACAAACGTCTCAAAACCGTACCATACTATTCACGTCAGGCTCCAGCCCAGGACGGTTGGAACGGCGAGCTTATCGGCTACGCGGTGTCGTGGCGCGAGGTAGGACGCGCGGCGGAGGGCGGTGAGGTGGAAGGTGGGCGCGACGAGGGCGCACGTGCCGGCACCGAAGTGGTTCGTGGTTGGAGCAGTGCGGAGCTCACGCTGGACGGCCTGCGCCAGTTCGCGCGTTACGCCGTATCCGCGCGCGCCTTTAATCGAGCCGGGCCCGGACCGCCTTCCTCCACTGCCTATGCAACTACTGCGGATGGAGGTTTGCTGAAGCTTTCTTTCAATATTTTTTTTTTATTCAGGACAACAAACAATTGTATAAAGAAAAAGTTTACATAGTATCTTAGTATCATAAATATTCTTAACTTATTACACAACCAGCACCGTTATCCACATAATAATATTATATATATGGTAGCACACTATTTATTAAAATGTAAAATACAATTTAAGAGAAAAGAAAAAAAAAGAAATTAATAAAGGTAGACAGCTTATGAAACGATGACGACAAGTCATAAAACAATTTTTAAATTAAAATTACACAGACTTAAAACTTAAAATTCTTTCAAACTGCATTGTTAAATTTGGAAGCAGGCAAGAAAAATATGTCACAGTCAGTAAAATTGTCATTATATGATTTCACCATTCTTCTTGGAGGAGCCCGGCCTCCTGCATTTGTTCTACTACGTCTAATGACGAACAATTTATGTTTATAAGTGTTTCGAATTTGCAAGGAGTTACTTGGGATACAAATATAAATTTGACTAACCAATTCATTACAATCAAAATTATTATGACAGAATGTGTACTTAGTGATAGTTTTTCCAACAGTATATTATATGATGACCGCGTATTGAAACATTTATAATAAATGAATTTTGTAAGTTTACGTTAGACTATCTCCAATTGATCACAATACTTATTATACAGAGGATTTCACACAGGACACAGGTGTAGCATATTCCAACTGTGACTTTATGAGAGATAAAGTGATAAATTTGTAGTAGTGTTTTTAAATTGTTCGCAAGTTCTTTGTAAAAAGCCGTACAGTTTAAATCCCCTGTCTGTAATGTAATCAATATGGATTTTATAGGCTATTTAGGCTATGCTTTAGATTAAGAACCATCGAATTATGGGGTGTTGAGGGATTGAGGGTGAAGGGTGAAAGGGGAGCTACTCTAGGTAACACTGCCATCATTCGAAAACCAATGATTATGGAGATATTATGTAAATATCCATGGTTAAAGTTTTGAGATTAGAAGAAGAATTCAAAGCTAATATAAATACCTTTGAGATCCGCGTCTGACACCACCTCAGCTCCGGCGCTGCGGAAAGTGCCACTCATGCTTTGTTCTGCAGCTTTAACAAGTTATTTTCGAACAGGAGTGCGTAAAAACTATCTCGACTGCAAGATCAACAAACGATACAACTTACGTTACTTATGCTCCGTTCCGTAGCTTTTACACATTATTTTCACATTTGCACGTGTAAAATGTGAAAATGTCGTGTGAAATGTGAAAATGACGTGTGAAAGCTGCGGAATTCTCGTTATAATATCAAAACTTTAACCATGGATATCTAAATATTATATCCATAACCATAGGGTTCCGAAGGGTGCCAGTGGTACCGGGGGTAGCGGCCCCCCACCCTTCCTCCCCCCCAAATCCAAAAATTCGATGGTTCTTAATCTAAAGCTTTACCCTAATTTATGTTGTTAGTGTTTTTTTGGGTTCATATGTATGAAATCTCTCGTATTATATATTTTTCTTGTAAAATAGCGATTTAAGTGTTTTTGAAATCTACTCGATTGGGGTTTATTGTATTTAGCGTCCTCATTGAAAAATATCACACACAGTGCCGGAGGAGCCACCGAACTCGGTGACTTGCGAGGCTCTGTCTGCGAGGTCACTGCGAGTGCGTTGGCTGCCGCCCTCGCAGGCGCACGCTCAGACTATTCGCGGCTACGACCTACACTATGCACCACTGCATTTCTCACAGAGTTAGTTTTTACGTTTTCATTGTTCTTGTAAACATAATAAAATGTACAAATTATGCTTTTCCTTTATCATACGTTCTTACTTGTAAATCAAAGAATTAATATTTAATGTAATAACTTCTCTGCGAAGTTACTATTAAAGGTGATATATTTTCATGACTCCGACGAAGTTTCATGTAGTCAGGATAGGAAGACTTGCAAGCGCTGACAGTGTGTCGTTCCCGCAGCGTGGCGCGGCGCGGTGGGCGCGCAGGCGGCGCGCGCGGCGGCGGGCGGCGAGGCGGTGCTGCAGGGGCTGCGCGCCGCCACCAACTACTCCGTCAGCGTGCGCGCGCGCTCCGAGCGCGGCGCCGGCCCGCCCTCGCCGCCCGCCCTCTGCCGCACGCTGGACGACGGTGACGACCACTCGCTTACAGCTAAATGTTCCTTAAACGCGTTCGAGCCAAGGAGGTCACAAGTAACTTCAAATTCCTTCAAAACAGTGCCGAGTGCCCCCGAACTGATTCGAGCGCTCCCCGCGGGACCGGATGCCGTGCGAGTTTCCTGGGTGGCTCCGGCCGAGCGCGGCGGTCGTCTCACTCATTACACCCTGTACACGAGGGAACTTGGCAAGTACGAGATTTGGCTGAAACTCCCCGTTCTGGGCAATTATTGTTTTTGCATTACTCATAAATTTAACAGCGTTTTTGTGAACAAAGAGTGGGAGGCGAGTGGTCGCAGCGGGTGGCAGCTATCGAGGACAACGAGGAGAGTGAAAACGAGGTTTGGCACGAACTGCGTGGACTGCGGGAACGCGCCGTGTACGAGTTCTGGGTACGCGCCGCCACAGCTGCGGGCGCTGGCCCGCCCAGTCGCGCGGTCAGTGCCGCGCCGTCGCAACTTAGTGAGTTATCGATATGCTATCGCAGTATTTAAATAGAAAAAATTGGTTTTCTACCAATTTTTATTAATCTTCAACAGTGTCAGCACGAATCTCGTCTCTCGGCCGCCTAGTGACCGCGGCAGTAGGGTCGCGCATAAGACTGCGTTGCTCTGCGCTAGGGATCCCTCCGATAACGAGGCGCTGGGTGCCGCTCCCACATGCACACACAATTACAGACACTGGGGACTTAATAATTCACAGTAAGTAAAAAATACAGTACACTTCAAGTCAATTATTGTTAAAACGGTTGAGAAAATTATCAGATAGCACTCAATGACACACACATACACATTCGTGTAGCGTTTTGACGGCAAACTGCTCCTGGTGTGTATTTTGTCGACAGAGGTTGAGCAACAGTCGGCGCTGAACTATACGTGCTCGGTGCGCAACGCGGCGGGCGGCGACGCGGCGGTGTTTGCGCTGCGCGTCATCCGCCCGCCCGCCGCGCCCGAGCCGCGCCTGGCGCGCGCCGACACGCACGCGCTCCACCTGGCCTGGGACCCACCGCACGACGGCGGAGCTCCTGTCCTCGGTGAGATACTTTTTTAATTAATAGATACGTTATTTCTTTGCTCATTTAAAAAGAGGTCAAATAACTTTTCGACACAGGCTACACAGTGTGGTGGTGGCGAGGTTGGGAAGGTAGCGGATCGTCGCGCAGTGACAGCGCGGTGAGTGGCGCAGTGGACGCGAGCGCGCGCTGGTGGCGCGTGGGCGGCGAGGCGCGCGGCGCGGCGCTGCGCGGGCTGGCGTGCGGCGCGCCCTATCGCGTGGCCGTGCGCGCGCACAACGCCGTGGGCGCCTCGCCGCACTCGCGCGCCGTCACGCTGCGGACCAGGGGCGACAGTTAGTGCATGAATTTATTTGTATTTAACTATCTTACGGAAATACTGCGTATGAATAGTTAACTTATATTTATTAATAATTGCGTCCTTGAGAACATATATATGTGCGTAGAGGCGAAGGCACCCGCGGGCAAGGAATGCATTTGGTCGAACAGCACCGCCCTGCGCGTGGCGCTGCTCGCTTGGGGCGGTAGATGTGCCGTCGCGCGGTTCTCTCTCGCCCTGCGACCTGCGAGTGGCGGGGCCTGGACAGATCTTTCGACCGACGGAGAAATCGCTGAGGTAATTTTATGAGTCAAAAGTAAATTAATTACTAGAGGAAATAAAATAAGCTCATATGAACCGATGTCCTTATAGGCTTCAAATTTGGAACCGGGCACGTGGTACGAAATACGTATCCTGGCGCATTCCCCCGCCGGCGACACTCCTGCACTTTATAAGGCAGCGACGCATACAATGAATGGAGGTAAAGTCTGAAAATAAATTGTATTTATTTTATAAAAGATGCACGTCGATTTAAATATAAAATGTACTAGTAGGCTAGAAGTACTAATAGAGAAGTAATTGAATTAGAACGGATCGGAGAACCAATAGAGCTGCCAGTGGAGGCGCGGATGAGCGCGGCGGACGGCGCGGGCGGCGCGGCGGCGGGCGCGTGGTGGGCGTGGGGCGCGGGCGCGGCGGCGCTGCTGGGCGGCGCGCTCAGTGCGCTGCTGGCGGCCGCCGCGCTGCTGGCGAGCCGGCGCCGGGCCGCGCGCCGCCGGCCGCCGGACGGGCGCGACCAGCCGCTCTACGTCGCGCAACCCACGCAGACCAACGGGAAAACTATCACACCGCCTGATGGTAACTGTGACAGTGGTACAACTGTTTTAAAGAGTTCTTGATTTCTACGAGTATCGATATCGGGTGTTAATTAGTAATCTGCAAAAGACCACTTTTATTACGGCCGTCACTAGGATTTGCTTCTTTTTAAAAAAAAATAAACGTCTCAAACTCAACGGCACCCGCTAGGATTAAATCCTGTGTCGGGTGTCCGGAAACACAACATAACAAGCAGAAACGCCCAGACCGCGGCGAACATCCGAGTGGCCAGTACAAATGTTGTGTGTGTGCGCTGCAGATGACCTGCACGAGATCAGCCCGTACGCCACGTTCAGCATGTCGTCGGGCGCGCCGGCGGCGCCGGGCGCGGCGCGCTGCGCGGCGGGGTGCGGCGCGGGCGCGCGCGCGGAGGGCGAGGCGGCGCGCGCCTGCGCACTGCGCCTGCGCTCGTTCGCGCGCGACCCGCTGCAGCTGGCCGCGCCGCCGCCGCGCCCGCAGCTGCTCGCGCATCCGAACGGTGAGCGCTTGCGGCCATGCTGCCATGCTTTTAGTTTAGTTTACGACTAAATAATATAATGAGAAAATCACTCAAAATGTTTTTGATGTACTTAATCTCATAGCTGCTGTGTGTTTACGGCATTAAGAATACAGCCACCCCCTCTCTTCCCGTGGGTGTCGTAAGAGGCGACTAAGGGATAACACAATTCCACTACCACATTAGAACTTAAAAAGCCGACCGATGGCGGGATAGCCATCCAACTGCTGGTTTTGAAATACACAGCCAGCCCCGTGATCACCAACCCTTCTGCTCAGCGTGGTGTGATACGACAAGCAACTTTGATGGACTCCTTCCACGTGATACATTTTGTGAGCGCGTTAGGACAGCTATAATTTACAGTAAAAATGCTCGAATAGAAAAAGAACTTGTTTCCATAATATGTGGTTCTTTAGTTGTATGCGGCAGTCAGTATTAAGATTTCTCTCGATATTTTTAGGACTAAGAAAAATACTATTGGGCTGTTTTACCGCCAAAATAGCTCGTATATTAAGAAAATGTAAAATTAAAAAAAAACTAGGATTTTTTGACATGAAACGTGATCTACATCACCAACAGACTAGAGACAACGCAGCTAGGAGCCGAATATCCTGTATGTAAAGAAAAGCATTAGTAGCAATTTAACTCGAGTACACCAAAACATCCGCGTGTAAGTGTACTTCGCTACGCCCAGTACGAGCGTATTTACTCCAAAATATTTAACTACTAAATATGTACATAAGTTCGTATTACATTTATCCAAATACTCCCGTAGTCTAAGCATGGAGAATAAAATTTTAATTATAATTATTCCTTCTACTTAAAGCCTCGTTTTGTAAATGTAATAAATATGTTAAAAATAAGTAGATCGAAATGTTTGTTTAGAGTAGGCTCCAACTCGAACAGATGCTGGGAACGGCTCCACGGCGGGTAAGCTCGCAATATCCGGCGCTTTGTTATTATTCGCGAGTTTAAATCGAAACCTGGCGCCGCGTTTGGCGGAACTGTTACTCCGAACTAAAAGTGATAACATTCAGTAATAAATACTCTTCCATTTTAATATTATTATTAGTTTTATTAGTACTACAGTAATTTACAAAGGATGTCGATATAATATTATATTTTCAAAGAACTTGCATTGTAAAACTTAGTCCAAAAAATGATTTGTCTAACAATGAAAATATAATAGCGCTTATTTTATTACCCGACTGCCAAGGAAGAGTTATATTTTTCGCGCGTATCTTGTATGTACGATCAACTTCGGGTCGTAGCCTTTCTAAAAAAAAAACAATGGTTAAAAAAAACATACGATTAAAATTACAAATAAAAATTAATAAATGTCACACCAATTTACAATTACATTAATAAAATCAATAACAAATACACAATACCAAATACAAACAAATAATTTTAATAATAATTTCATTATATTAAAACTAATAGTTGTTGACTTAAGCAGTCACCTATTTGCTAAAGGTCAGGCTTACGTTGCTTTGAGCAGAGTGAGACATTTCTCCGGGCTTGCTATCAGTTCTCTTGACCCTAAAAAATTACTTAATCAACCACATGATGTAAACTGTTTTAATGAATTGAACCGATTACGTAATTTGTCTGACTAAAAAGACATAAATAAAATAATAATTAAAAAAAAAACAAAAAACCCGCCTGCGTGAAGAACAACTAATAGAAAATCAACTGAAAAAGCTGGAACAAGATAAAAATTCAATATGCACACAAAGTCAGCGAAATAAATAGAAACAATATCAAACATTTTGTGCTGTACATTTAAAATATATTAATACGGTAGTCCTTCGAAACTTTATGCAACGTCGTACATAACATGCAGTCGGAGACATGCACAAAGAGTTATCTTGTTCCAGCTTTTTCAGTTGATTTTCTATTATTATAATATATCATCAAAACGTATTTTTGTATTGTTACTCGTATTATTAGTTACCATACATGTAATGAGTAAGAGGTTGTTCTAGATAAAGCGCCTGAACAACATTTTACATAAAAACAAATTGAAAGAAACCGCAGTAAGGAGCCTATAAAAAGGTAAAAGTAAAAGCAGTCGATAGTTTCAGAAGCGATTTAGATGCGGTGGATATTGAAAACCACCGTAAAATAACAGCGGCTCATTCCGATCGTATTATCTCCAGTTCCACTGAGCGAGTTCGCAATTTCCGCCGAGTGCACCCCCCTCCTCACCTCCCCGCCCCCTTCTCCTCTCAGTCGAACTCCGAAGTTCTTATGATACACGATATGAATTTCGATTACTCAATTATCTTACAGGTCGCCACCGCGCACATGCCGCGGTGAAATATTACTTGTAACGTACAGGCTACGTTCCGATCGTTATGTTACAGTTCTCGCTGGAATTAAATAAATGCCTACAATTTTGTAATTACATTTAATAATATTATGCCAAAACTTAACTTTTGAAGTAAAACTTCTATCGCATGCCTGACGTGAGGTGTAAGCTGGTGAACGCGAGATATAAGTTAGTGAATATAAAAGCTGCTGGTGAATATGGAAATATGCTGTGTGGTTACGGCATCACAGAATATAGCCACCACCTCTCTTCCCGTGGGGGAATAGTAGGGATAACACAGTAGTGGACTACTTCCCGTGGGTCTCATAAGAGGCGACTAAGGGATAACACAGTTCCACTACCACCTTGGAATTTAAAAGGCCGACCGATGCAGTTGCGGAATGACCATCCAACTGCTGACTTTGAAATACACAGGCCTAAAACGGACAGCAGCGTCTTCGGTGCGACAAAGCCACTCCTGCGGTCACCAACCCGCCTGCCCAGCGTGGTGACTATGGGCAAAACACATAAGTTCACGCCATTTTTGGCGTGTACTGATAAAATAATAAAAATTAAAAACAGTTATTAATCTTTATTTATAAAAATCAAAAAGTCAAACCCTGTAAGATAATTATAGTCTTTGATGGAACCTCCGCTCTCGTAACGTCTGCTCTCACGTACTAACATACGATCAAATGACCGCTCTGACGTCGTCCCGGACTATGTCCCTTTTCCATTTAGTAGTTGTTTCGTAGGGTAGTTAAGACCCGGTCTGTATTTCCGCAGGAAGGGTTAAGGTTAGCGAAACTTCCGCGAGAACATAACGAAACTTTTGCGTTAACTACTGAGAGTGTAAGTCGTAAACGACGTATCGAATGGCGGCCCTGAGCCCTCTGCGAGAGTCGGACCTCTGCCCTTTTGTTCACATTACAGCGCTGAGGGTACGAGCTCTTCATATTGTGTTACGGAAAACTTTTGCAATTAACTAACGTGATTTAAATAAATCTCAAACGGTACGATATTTTAACGTTAATGTCGATTAGCGAGCCTCATAAATTCAGAACTCTAGTACTCGTTACTACGAGTGAATACTGAGTACTGTCAGTACTACGTGCAATATGTTTCTAGGCTAAAATATTTTACCGCAACACAAAATAATATTTAGCAACTAGGTATTATAAGTCGAAAATGTTTTCTCTGTTCGCCGTTATAGTTACAAAGTGTCTAGCGTCCGTGCGGTACCTCTAGTTATTTCTCAGCAATTAAAAAATTCTCAAACTATGCAACTGCACGTAACTACGTGCAGTATCTTTGTAAACTTTAAAATGTAATATTATTAATGTTAGTTTCTATTCGTAATAGTAAAATAAATTTACCGTCAACAATCAATTGTCACCATAACGAAGGTTACCAAAAATGTCACAGTATTTATTACGTGTGAGTAAAATGATTAGTGACTTTTGCCATAATAAATATGAAATGAACAGACTACGGCAGCGCGCGCGACAGCGACTCGGAGTCGAGCGGCTCGCCGTGCGCCGCGTGCGCCGCCGAGCTGTACCGCGTGCCCGCCGCGCGCCTGTCAGGTACGAGTGTCCGACCCGCTCGCCGCTCCTACCAGTGCCCGAGTGCTCCTGGCTGACGCTGTCCCGTGCCGCAGACACGCTGCCGGCGGGCGGCGCGGCGGAGTCCAGCACGGAGGACGGCTCGTACGGCGCGCCCGGAGCGCGCGAGGTGCGGCGACCGCGCGCGCGCCGCCGCGACCATCCACCCACCGTCAGGTGAGCTCCTACCGCCAATCTCATCATCTGTAATCTCGCAGAGATCACTTCCCCACGAAACTATTTAACTGGGCTTTCATGTTTTTTTTAATATTCTTATTAAATTATTGCCAACGAATCTTCACAAAGTCAAGGATTATAAATTCCTTCTTTCCACAGAGATGATATTATTTGCGACATACACGAGCATAATTTGCTTAGTCCACATACACATTATATAAAATATTCTAAAGATGTAATAAATGGAGATGCCGACTGGTACTCGCTGAGTGCGGCACGCGTGACAGTTTTCGTAATGCAGACATGTAAACAAATTATTATTCGGAGCTTAAAGCGCCTCGTTATTGCGCCTAAGAGCCGGCAGCCGGCAGCCGGGATCGAACCCCGAGGCGGCGCGCGCGTGTCGCGTTGCCGTCTCGCAGTTAATGTCAGAACTGAAATGAAATATAAATTGATGTTTTTCTCTTTCCTGAAGCCATCGGTTCTAAGATCGGATTGGGCGATAGTGAGTTCGGCTCGGTAGATTTAGATTACTACTTAATAAGTAGACCCCGCAGTCCCGCCCCCGAGCATGGCTTCCAAGCTTCCGGCCGCTCGTCGACCGGCTCTGTCCCCGAGCGACCCGCCCGGCCTATAGTGGCCGCCGCGTCGCGCGGTGTGCTCGTAGTGCATGAAGCGCATGTGGTCCCTAGGCCGAGCAAACACGCTACACTTATTCAATTACTCGGTGTTGGCTCCGATAATTGGATACGATTGGTTCGTTTGCCGTGTTGGCAGTGTGCAGTCCAAACATAAGTGACGCACTCGAGCTCCCAATGAACCTGCAGACGCTCGCTCCGCATGCCCGCTGATGAGTGTTCGTAGCTAGCGCGCCGCCGCCCGCGCTCACCGCCGCCTGCCCGCAGGTACTTCTCGCCGGCCGCGCTGCGCCGCGCCGCGCGCTAGAGCCCGCCGCCGGGGAGGATCGTGTACATAAACTGTTTTATCTGTTTTTGAGAAGTTCTTAAGTGTTTCCATTATGACTGAACCTATTCTATAATATTTAATAAACATGTGATGTTTTCGATGGCTGTTTTATTTCAAATCACTGTAAATTAGAACGTTATAATACGACAGAATAGCTACAAATAATACTATGCAGCGCTCCTAAACAATATTTCTGGAAAATTATATATCTTTAAGTTTAATCTATAATGAAACCGAGTTGCTCTAGTGAGCAGAGCTCACCACTCGGACGTGGTGGTTGTAGGATACTATCTCGACTGTACAGTGACAACTACCACTTTTTCTTCAAGAGCTACGATATTGTCTTTTAATGTAATCGTGTGCTCGGCAGTCGGAGGGAAACTGCACGGTTTGGACAAAACTGTGTGACATGTTAATATAAGTGCAATTCTGCTAATGTGACAGTAATTCATCGCCCTCTGCGACAGTGAAGCGCCGCCCTATCCCTTGCACGGCGGCCGGCGCGGTCTCCACAAATGTAGGTCCATTTGTCCATTGATCTTGAATAATAGCAGTTCATTCGGCAGTTACGGAAATATTATTATAATTTAACATTCTATTCTAATGTACTTACTTTGAATAGTTTCTAGCAAAGCCAATGACGATGGCTGCCATATTTGTTTGTAAATTAATTAAATGAGACTCATTAGTTAAGAATATCTAAACAAATAAATAAAATTAGAGTGTCTGTTTGTAATATTAAAATAACCGCTTTTTACTAAATGCATATGGATGTATACACGGTACCAAAATATTCCGGTTTTAAAAAAACATACAATTAAAATTGCAAATAAAAATTAATAAATGTCACACCAATTTACAATTACATTAATAAAATCAACCAACCATAACCGACTTCAAAACAAGTAAGAGGTTACTCAATTCGACCGTATATATATTTTTTATGTATGTTCAGGGATAACTTCGTCGTTTATGAACCCATTTTGATAATTCTTTTTTTGTTGGAAATCAGATATCCCTGGTGTGGTACCATGATAAGGAAACCAGGATCTGGTGATGGGATCCCAGAGAAATCGAGGTAGACTCTCGAAAATCCGCATAACTTTTTACTGGGTGTACCGATTGTGATGATTTTTAATTTAATCAAAAGCCGATTTTAATTCTGTGGTCACATTTAAATTTCATTGAGATCTGATCACAACTTTTGGAGTAATCTTTGATAATGCGTATTTACTTGACAAATTTTTCGTCTACTTACGTTGTATTACTTGCCGATATAATTGAAGTCGATTTTTTTCGTTTGCCTGCAAACACAATTATATTTTTTGTGTATATACCTCATAAGTTTTTCACTGAGTGTTAGCGGGGACTTTCATTATTCAATTTTTATTAGATACCAGCTGGTGTTTGTCGTGTAATCCCTTTAAATATAAGCGAGATCTGACGAGCAGTTTTTGTAAGTATAATATAATAATTTCTATTTTAACCGATTCCATAAAAAGAGGAGGTTACTCAATTCGACTGTATATATATATTTTTTTGTTGTGTATGTTTGGGGATAACTTCGTCATTTATGAACCGATTTTGATAATTCTTTTTTTTTTGTTGGAAAGGAGATATCCTAAGTGTTGGTACCATGATAAGGAAACCAGGATCTGATGATGGAATCCCAGGGAAATCGAGGGAAATCCTCGAAAATCGTTGTGAAGACTAGTACGTTTGTTGATTTTTTTCGTCTACTTACGATGTATTACTTGTCGATGTAATTGAAGTCGGTTTTTTTTTTTCGTTTGCGAGCAAACACAATAAGGTATACTATACGAACCGATGTAAATTGAAACCGGTTTTTGTTTGTTTGCGAACAACTCAATTATTTTAATTATCTTTTTTCGACGCACAAAAGCAAGCGAGCAGCGCTGCGAGTGACCCGCGCGCCGCCTCGCACTGGGTCGCGTCCTCAGCTCACGCGGTGTCTCGCTGCATTATTAACGAGCAAGGGTCACGGGTTCTATACATTTTTAAAGGCATAAAATCTGGCAGGTGGCGTGGCGGAGAACTGAAATATGAACGAAGTGCTTTATTTTGGTTGACTTGCGTAATTGACGGACGAGGGCTGACCCTTTACGTTCATGTTTGGTTATTTATGCGTCTAAAAATTGACATTTTTAGGAGTATTCGTGATAAACGATGTTAATATTAAATCACGATACATAAAATATTTACCAAGTACCTACTCATTACTAAGAGACGTATAATGTAATCTTTAGGTATTACTTGTAATTTGCTCGTCACACAAGCTAAGAGCATACTTTTTCTCTATCTAAATGTAAATGTAGATTGGTCACATGTCATCATGCGTTGACAACCAGTGTAACTACACCGACTTACGTACTGACTATAGAAATATTAATGACTTAAAAAACTTATGCTCGGATAAGCGCTTCTTTTGGATGGAGTGAGGAACTGTGCTTGACAAGTCACGTCGCATGCAAACACTGCAGTTGTAAAGGAACATTTAATCAACTAGACGGCTAGTTAGTTCATAACAGTGTTTCAGTCAGAGACAATTAATCTGAATACGAAAGCTAACTGACGTCGAGCGAACGCTCGCTGCGTCACAATGCTGACCGATAATTCAGGTTAATTGCACGCTTGATTGGCTGTTTATCTCCTTCGAGGATTCCCCGCCCGCCTCCATCTCGCCCCCTGCCGCCGACCGATACACCATTAATCCTGCTTTGATTGTATCCTCCACTAATCCGTAACACAATGAACATCCATTACAAGATAAGCGTCGCTCGAACATGGAATACTTACCGTAGCAATAACCGGCGTGGATACGCAATGTTTCCGACACGTACCTACTATGAACCGGCTGATACAGCGATGTTCATTGTTTTAACAATTGTATGAAAAATAAATATTTCAAATATTGCAATATTTGATATTTTTAAATCAATAAACATTTACATTTACAACTGGAAACGACAACGTAAGCTCGTAAGAACACTATCACCAATTAATTAAAATTTTAATGCTACTTACAAACAAACAGAAACCTTTTCATAAATCTCTATTCATTTCTGTTATTTTCTGTGCTTATCGTTAAATATGTCAGTTTCGTTTTATTTATTTTATTAATGTTGTAATAAACAAGACAGCTATCTAAACGCATTCAAGTACCTAGTTAGTTACAAGCCGCTAGCTAAGTCACTAGTATGAGTATCACAACATTTCCCAACACTGTGCTACTCTGGTATTAATTAATTCGTGCGCTCAGCGCGGGAACATAATATTGATTGCACGTATCGTATTATCTCTCGCAATTAATTTAGGTAATCTCGAGCGGCGGCAGCGGAGGTGTGGAGCGACGGCTGCCGCGCCCGCAGCCCGCGCCGACGCCGAGGAGCGGAGTTAATAGATGTGGCTCGAAACATACCGTAGTTGTAGTGACGAGGCATTATATTAAAGTATCATTTACACGTTGGAAGTAAAACTGTCAGTCACTGAGCTATGTTTAGATGAACTTGGAAAAAAATCAGTTCGATTAAGCTACCGACTTACGTACGTTTCGTATACCTACACTACGCACTCCATATTTTGAGCAGGAATCTTCCTGCTGTGCCCTACCTCAGTTACGGAGTTACGCCACGGAGCGGGGAGCAGGCAGTCTGCATAGTTGAGCTCGTTGAAATTAACTCATGTCTTTGCATGTTCTTTATATTTAAACATCGATAAAAAACACAAACTTCATACAACTCCACTAGCGTAAAGAAATTTGTTCAGTCTGAATAACACCTAACGGCTTTTTAACCGACTTCCAAAAAAGGAGGAGGTTCTCAATTCGACTGGTGGTGTATGTCATTTGGTCCCATTTAAATTTATTTGAGATCTAACAACTACTTTTCGAGTTATATCTAACAATGCGATTTTACTTGACGCTTTTATCGTCGACCTAAGTTGTATTATACCACATAACTTTTTACTGGATCTACCGATTTTAATAATTCTTTTTTTTTTTGTTAGAAAGAAGATATCCCTAGTTTGGTACCATGATAAAGAAACCAGGATTTGATGATGGGATCCCAGAGAAATCGAGGGAAACTCTCGAAAATCCGCATAACTTTTTGCTGGGTGTACCGATTTTGATGATTCTTAATTTAATCGAAAGACGATGTTTATCATGTGGTCACATTTAAATTTTATCGAGATTTGATAACTACTTTTTGAGTAATCTTTGATATTTTTATGTCTTATTATTAAATATTACAAGCGAAGCCGTAGTCTTTCACAGACTTGTCTATCTGTCCATATGTTTGTCGCGGGATTGTCCCTATCTTTAATAAGCTGAAAAAGTTTCACAGAATAATATTTTACCACTAGCTGTGCCCTGTGACTTCGTCCGCGTGAAATTAAAAAATATTATTCAGTTCGCAGAGTTATAAAATAAATAAATTTCTAAAATAAACGTAGCCTAAGTTACTTCTTATTACATCAGCTATCTGCCAGTTAAAGTCCCGTAAAAATCGGTCCAGCCGCTTCAAAAATTAGCCGGAACAAACAGACAGACAGACAGACAAAAATTGTAAAAAATGTTATTTTGGTATATGTACTGTGTAAACATTCATATGCGTTCAGTAAAAAGCGGTTATTTTAATGTTACAAACAGACACTCCAATTTTATTTATTTGTTTAGATGTATAGATATTATTTATAAAGAAAAATTAAAAATGATCAAAAGAATGTGCACTACTACAAGAAACGTGACTGCTACATACATTTATATATGAACACATTTACAGACATTCACAGACAAACTGATACACGCAAACAAAGAAACATTACCCCTGTTGTTGTTCCGTCAGTCAGGTGCCACGTACAAGTAGTAGCAAATACTATCATGATTACTTGATGTATTTCAAAAACTTTATCGATTCGATTAATAGAGCACTATCTGTAGCAGAACGCGGGAGGGGGAGCGAGGGGCGAGGGGCGGGGTAGACGTGTCTGCTAAATTGAGTTTGAGGAAACAAAGAGAGAGGTCCGCGAACAGTTACATACCATTGAATTATCTGCCGCTCGCCTCCATTACCCGCTGGGTTTGTTTATTCCTACCTCGACCGGGATAATACATTAAAATGTAAGACATTGTTCCCATTTACGAAATTGGTTTAAGATCATTTGGATATAATTCTTTTTCTTTTGTTTCCCTTGGAAATGGTTCGAGCAAAACAAATCGACAACTTGCGTCTCGGGAAGTGATCGTACATTAAGATGAATTTATTTTTATTGAAGGTAAGAAAGTACAATATTTTTTTATTACATTAATATTTATTCACTTGAGTGGATGAGCTTAGACATCAACGAACGTATTCACTCAGAGAAAAAATTAGTAATCAAACGAAAATAACACAATAATGTGACGTTAAATTTCCTTATGAAACTAACATTTGCAAGAAATTAGGAATAAAATGGGTCAGTTTTATGTTCTCAACGCAATCTCCTTTGCGTCGCTTTTATCTTTTATAATAATACGACACTGGTCAAGTAAAGTTTATCATTTCTTAACATTTAATTGTTTATCCATATTGTATGTTTAAATAAAATCTTCCATACCGTTACTATCACACTAGCATGTGTAAAGATTACAAAAAATTAATAAAGTAAATTTTAGCTACAAGAGTAGTAAGTAGTCTGAGTCGAGGGCTTCACGTCAATTATAATTAAATTTTACAAAAAATTATGTAAAATTTCGATATAAGTTCAATTGAAATGTCAAAAAAACATATAATAATAATAATAACATGATAATAATTTATTTCAGACATATTATGTCCATATTTTTGTTAGTAAGACGTTTTTTAACCGACTTCCAAAAAAGGAGGAGGTTCTCAATTCGACTGTATTTTTTTTTTTTTTTTATGTATGTTACATCAGAACTTTTAAATGGGTGGAGCGATTTCGACAAATTTTCTTTTAATCGAAAGGTGGTGTATGCCAATTGGTCCCATTTAAATTTATTTGAGATCTAACAACTACTTTTCGAGCTATATCTAATAATGCGTTTTTACTTGACGCTTTTTTCGTCGACCTACGTTGTATTATACCGCATAACTTTCTACTGGATGTACCGATGTTGATAATCTTTTTTTGTTGGAAAGGAGATATCTCAAGTTTAGTACCATAATAAGGAAACCACGATCTGATGATGGGATCCTAGAGAAATCGAGGGAAACTCTTGAAAATCCGCAATAACTTTTTACTGGGTGTACCGATTTTGATAATTCTTTTTTTGTTGGAAAGAAGATATCCCTAGTTTAGTACCATGATAAGGAAACTAGGATCTGATGATGGAATCCAAGAGAAATCGAGGGAACTTCTTGAAAATCCGCAATAACTTTTTATTAGGTGTACCGATTTTAATGATTTTTAATTTAATCGAAAGCCGATGTTTATCATGTGGTCACATTTAAATTTCATCGAGATCTGATCACTACTTTTTGAGTAATCTTTGATAATGCGTTGTTACTTGACTATTTTTTCGTCGATCTACGTTGTATTATACGATGATATATATACATATATACGATGTAATTGAAGTCGGTTTTTTTTTTCGTTTGCGAGCAAACACAATTATTATATAAGACGTTGAATATTCAGAATCTGAACCGAAACATTAAACTGTTTCTGTGAAAAAACAAAAAACGACACTCAAAGTTATTTTACCGATTCCTTTAAATATAATTATAATAAAATATATCTTTTTATTTGACTATCATCGAGTGTCAAATTCTTTTCATTGGAAATACATAATATATCACTACTGACTGAAAGCCATTAAACCAATCAATCAATCTACATATCACTACTGCTACATTAATTAGTCTACGACTACTGCTATAAAACCTCATATATACCTCATACCATATTTATATAAAAACACAAAAGGAATCTCATTCCTTTACAAATATATGTATATTTTGTATTACAGATAAATGAGAAGTAATAATGTGACACATGAATGACGTAAAATTCGTGTTGAAATAATCTCAGAGTAAGAAAATACGCAACATTATTTTTTAGAAAGGTTTCTAATTCTGTGATAATATCCATTACTCCGTACTTTTTTAAATAAAAAAATAATCGGAACTGAGTATTTCTAAACCCTTATCTTTACCACTCCAGTACCTTTGATAACTGAAAAATAACAGAGAAACTGACTGTCCACTCGAATACTTACTATTTAACGTAACGCGACTCTGTGAAGTGGAACTAACTCCGGCCTACTATCAGGAGCTACATGAAAGTGCTCAAGCGCTACAAAGCGGCGCTGCACGAGCAACACTTCACGTGGGAGATAAAAGACGGCCGCAGGTGGACGCCGAAGTTGCTCCGCGTCGCGTCGCTATCGGAGCCGCGGCCGGACGCGACGCTCGCGCTGTCATTACAATTGTTTCATTTTAATAAAATGTTGCAACTTAGTCGAGCTCTAACTTTTTCTCGGCTTTGCTTTCCCGTGCCTTTTGACAATTATTACGTAAGAAAAGAGAGATCATGTTCTAGGGATTAATGAACTAATTGAAGAGACAGACAGTAGACGACAGAGAATGATTGTTTAATAATTGAGTCCAAGATATTTCGTAACAGTGACATAAATAACATACAAGTTCTACGTGATTTATTTCTGTCTAAAATATTATTAAGTACTATTTAGCAATTTTAACAAACAACTATTCTAAGGAGTTTTTGAAGCCTATTTGAATAAAGTTACTTTTCATTTGAAATTTTCGATTTTATTTAGTTTTTGATTTTATTAATTATGAGTGCAAAAAAACAGAACTTGTGAGTTTTTTCAATACATTTACTCGTCAACACAAAGTCCATTTGACAAAGGTTAATAGGTTTGGGACCGGAACGTCCCGAAGGGTTAATGTATTTAGCTGTCGAGCTTTGTAGTCGTGTAAATATGTCGAGCAGTGTCGGGGATGAACGGGATTCGAAGGGATTCTTGAGTTACGGAGCGGGTCGGAGGTGCCACGCGACTGCAATCACTAATCAGTGACAATAAGACGGATCTGCCGCCCGCCGAGTGACGTGCTCGTACTTTGAGTCGTTGATGCTGTCTCCTCTCTGCGGTCTAGATATTCAATTAGGTGTGAATCGTAAACGACACTGATGTTACGAAATTTAATCTGCAGTAAACAAATCGCATGAACCGGTCTCCGTGTTCAGAAGCGACGTTCCGCGTTGTATCTCTTTGAAATATTTAATTGTAGTGTCGGCGGCGCTCGCAGCGCTCCGCGGTGAATGTAAACAAATAAGTGGAAGCAGGCTGAATGAAATGCAAATGAATGAAAATTATATTCGTATTAAATTGAAACGAGCGCTCGAGATTGAATTTTTGTAAGGAGTCGTCGTTAGCTCCCGAGCCTCAGCGAGGTGACTCGCGGTTATTTCGACTTTTCATACAATTGTTATTTGTCCCCCAATATAAACGATTATACGTAGCAAAGTCGTACCTACAGTTGACAGTTTAAACGGATATATTATTTGCATAATTTGTATCCATCATCCTTTAAGAACTTTCTGTCGTTTAGTTTTCCAGTTTCTCTTTGGAGTAACTTCAGTGAAATTTTTTCTTTATTTATCTATACATATATTAAAATGGTAGGAAAGTTAAAACTGTACATTGAATATTATTTTTAAAGAATACTTGGGGTGTGATCTACAATCGATACCGAAGCCAAAAATATGGTTTTTAGAATTTTTGTCTGTTTGTCTGTTTGTATGTCCGGGATAAACTCAAAAAGTACTGCATGGGTTTACTTCAAATATGGCACGAATATTATAAGAAGTCGGGTCAAATTATAGGCTACATATTATCACGCTATCACCTACGGGGAACGAGCAGTGAACCTTTATTTCTTCAACGCATTCTATAACAACGCGTAATCTAACGACGCATATTTGAATGTTATTGTTATTATGTTAATAATAACCATGCTATTGATAAATAAAAGACATGTATCGAACAGAACGTATATTAGGAATGAGTACATTATCGAGCGCTCGGGCGCTCATTCCGAATCTACCCTATACTAAAAATATAAAACTAATATGTAACACCTTCACCCTTAATTGAAGTGCCTATAATACTAATTTTATTATAATTATATACAGTTATGGTTAACAATTAACCTACAAACTTAATTGACAAATACAAAAAATACATGCTACTTAATTACTAATTATATACAATAAGAAATATCTATCAACTAGTTAAACAACTTCATGTGGGATTATCATCAATTCCATATCGTTTTACAGGCTTTCGTATGCGTCGTAAACTAATCTGTTGATTATCGTTATTAATTACTTCCGGAGCATGAGTACCTGCCTCCTGCACATTGGGTATCACCGGGCTAGGCGAAAATGAATTTTCCTCTTCGTTCGCTCTTTCTTGAACTGGTGACGGCACCTTGGCAGTCTCCCCGTTCTCATTCGTTCCGTCTGCCGTTTTATCGTGGTCGACTGGAAACAACAGAGAAGGGCGGGATCGTCTGCCCGACGGAATCAAGTGTCGTCCGATATCACTCAACGCAGAATGCGCCTGTTCCGTGTTTTTGTTTGTGTTATTTAACGCTCGCGACCGTAATTGGTCCACGTGCCTATGTACCTCCGTTCCATTGATAGATTTAACTTTATAATTAGTTCTACCTAATCTGTCTATAATCGTTCCTGCCGTCCATTTGTCAGGCTTATGATATTCCCTAGACCAAACTGGGTCACCCGTATTAAACTGCCTAACCACGCCACTCGAAGCCGATTCGAGTTGCTTCTGGCGCACTCTTACTCGTTCTCCCTGGTCTGGTTTCAAACAATCTAAACGCATGCGCAAGCTACGCCCTAACAACATTTTAGCTGGACTTTCCCCGGTTGTGTAGTGTGGTGTGTTTCTATAAGCTAATAAGAAACGACATAACGCAGCATGTATATCTACTTTTGCCTTAAAAGCCTTTTTAATGGTTCTCTTACAAATTTTTACCGCATTTTCCGCGGCTCCGTTAGAAGCCGGATGATAAGGAGCCGAGAAAATATGATCGATTCCATTATTATTTAAAAAAATCTTTAAATTCAGAACTGAAAAATGGAGGTCCATTGTCGCTAACTAGCTGTTTCAGTAACCCGAACCTTGACCACATGTCATGTAACACTTTAATTACGGACTGAGTGGTGGTGGTACTCATTTTTATGGCTTCTATCCACTTTGAGTGAGCGTCTACTACAATAAGATAAGAGACCCCTGCTATAGGCCCCAAGAAGTCCACGTGCAGCCTGGTCCAAGGCCGGTCCGGCCAAGGCCAAGGGCTAGGCGCGTGCGCGGGCGGCGCATCCGCCACCGCCGCGCACACTGAGCACGCGCGGCACTCCGCCTCCACCGCCTCGTCCACTCCCGGCCACCACACATAGCTCCGTGCTAACGCCTTTGTTTTTGTTATACCCATGTGACTTTCGTGAAGTTCCGTAATTACTTTACTCCTGCATGCGCTAGGAATGACTACGCGATGTCCCCACATAATACAACCTAATTCTGAATAAAGTTCATTCCTACGACAGAAATACGGTTTTAATTCATTTATTTCGACATCGTTCGGCCAACCGTCATTTATGTATCTCATAACGCGGCTTAATATCTGATCTGAGGCGGTTTCTTTTTTTAAAACCTTGTAATCTAGTAAAAGCGATTCTACTGCGAAATGCAAATACGTTTGTTCCGGTGTATCTAATTCTTCGTTAATCGCGTTTTCCTTATGTGTATTTATTAACCTAGATAACACATCCGCAGTGTTTAGGCCAAATCGCGCCTTAGAGCGATTGCCTTAGGGTTTAGTTTAACCGTGGCTCTGTCATTTATTACTTATGATTTTGTAATACCATTTCGCTGCGTTAGCGACGCTTTTTTCTGTATGGGCTTCATCGGTGATATCGCCAGGTGGCACGGCCCCCCGCCGTCGCCGTCGCCCGCGCCGCTTAGCGGCGAACAGTCTCGATTCCGCTCTCACGGTAGCGGACGTATCGCTGCTCGATACGGCGAATATAGTCTCGCGTACGCTCTGCAAGGTGTGGCCGTATCGCTGCTCGACGGCCGGCCAGTTCCCATTGTTGGACTTATTGTTTTGCGCGTGCCTCGTGGTTTATTAACTGCTTACTTACTTACTTTACTGCTACCGTTTTAATTGCTGTACTTATAACTTAACTGTAAGGTCTCGAGTTCGCTCTGCACGAACGCAATTTTCTGTGTCGCTTTATGAGAACCCCAATGTTGGGTTTGGACTCTTTGCTGGCGTGACCGCACGCGGTCCTGTGAATATATCTAACGGTTTATTTGGTAACTGTAAATATTTGTTGCTGTGCTTGTGACTGTAACTGCTTGTGTATTGACTGAGTTATTTATTTCGTTATAATCAATTCTGTGACGTGTCTGCTGGCGAGTGACTGGGAGTGTCTACTCACTGTCGAAGTCTGGGGGCCTGGGGCCTCCTTCTCGGGGACTGTCAGGACACCTATTTTACACTTAACGTCACACCACACCACACGACCTATACACGTTCCCTGGCGATCTTCGATCCCAATAGACCCTAGCTGCCCTTCGAAGGTAAGTGCAATTTCCTTCTTATTTTTCAACCCCTTTTTTGTATTGGATTGCTCACGCCGCATATCCTGACCGCCATAGGTATTCCGTACCCGACCCTAGGCAGTCCGCCGGGAGGTCGCTGATGGGCCCCGACCTCTGAGGCTCTGCTGGACTGGCTAGGGCCGTAACATTTTGGTAGCAGAGCGTGGTTGCCGTAACATTTTGGTAGCAGAGCCCCCCACGCCTTGAGCTGCGTGAGTTTAACTGATAGGGGTTATATTTGTTTAGGGTATTTGTATTTGAGTAGCTTCGGGTAGGTTTAGCCTGTGTGGCACATCCCTGTTTATATTTTTTTACTGTTTATATTTTCTTACTGTTATTACTGTAATTATTGCTGTGATTTGTATCTGTATTTTTTATTGTTGTATTGGTTGTTGGAATTTATATCACTGCATTTGTTTATCGTTATATATGATGCCGTCTCACAAGCAACCCAAGGCACCTGCGCTGATAATTCAGGAGCAGCTGCGCTGGGCGGCGCATGCCCACACACTGATCGGGCGCGCCGACCGAGTGTATAATTTAGCGCAGCGGGCGGATCAGGTTCGGGATCGACTGGCCTTGGTCGAGAGCGCATACACTGAGCTTTTGTCTGCGGATGTGGAGAGCGGAGTCAAGGACTCCGCTCGTCGGGATTATGAGCAATTCGTCGACTTCACGGACGACTTGGTTGAGGCAAGGGGCAAGCTGGCGCATGAGGCGCGTGAGAGCCAGATGGAGGGTCTGGCGAAGCTGGAGTCTCCGCGGCGGAAGCCAGCTCAAGCTGAGCTATTAGGTAAGTTGCCCACATTGGACTTGCCCAAGTTCTCGGGTGCTATTGGTGAGTGGCTGGCCTTCATAGGCCTCTTTGATAGCTTAGTCCACGCCCGGGGGGACTTGTCCCTCGGTCAAAAAATGGCGTACCTGGTCTCTTCTCTTGAAGGGGAGGCCCTTGCGGTCGTTGGTCACTTGAAGTTGGCCGACGACTCCTACTTGATCGCAAGAGACCTCCTAGAGAGGAGGTACGCAAACACCCGGCTGCTGGCTGACGAATATGCCCGACAGCTTCTGAATCTCCCGCTACTGACTGACAGGACGAGGCTACGTCAGGATATTATTAATCCTGTCGTAGTCGCGTGCAATTCGCTGAGGCGTCTGGAGCTTCCGGTCGACGAAGGGGCCGGAGGATCTTTTTTGTTGCTCCACCTCGTACTGTCCCGCCTACCCCTCAATCTGCGGATCCATTTTGAGGAGAGGTATGGCGGGGACGGAGCGGATCATATCCCGTCTTTTAGAGACCTGCTGCTCTTTTTAGAGCAACGGTGTAGGCAGGTCGCAAACGCGGCGGGCGCTGCTGGCACCTCCAGGGCATCTGAGGGACTGAACCCGCCCGGGAGGTCATCGCCGACACCGCGGAAGGCAGCTGGAGCTCCTTCCGGAGGGCGCCGCCCTCTCCCTACATATACCGGCCTAGTGGCCAGGGAATCTCCTCCTCCTCCTACTAACTGCAACTACTGCCGCGGGTCGGAGCACCGGGCCGCGGCTTGCCCTAAGCTGCGGGCTAAGCCCGCCAAGGCGAGGCGGAACATAGCTCGCGATCGCCGCTGGTGCTTCTCTTGTTTGGAGCGGCACTTGCAAAGGGACTGTCCGCACCAGCGGCCCTGTCCGCACTGCTCGGGTCCTCATCATGAGGTCTTGTGCCTGGGCCCGTTCAGAGCTCCTCCTCGCGCCCCTTCCGACCGCGCCGCTGCCACGGGCGGGGGCGTTAGTCAGCCGCCTCTGGCGCGTGACGCTTCTCGCTCGCCCACCAACCACTGCTCCCCCGGCTTGAACAGGGGAAATTCCCCTGAGCAGTTGGGGGGTCACCCTGCCAGGGGCGGGGGGGTCTGCACCCCCCCTCCTCAGCGGGTCGAGAGAGAGTTCGCCGCCACTCAGCTGTCGTCAAGACCACTGTCTCCTCCCTTAGCTAAGTGGCCGCGATTGGAGCGCCACCCTCCCCCCCCTTGGTCGGAGTCGGCGACCTTACCAGGTCCCTAGGACCTCTTATCTGTCCCGGCCCGCTAGGCCGGGGCCCTCTGAGTTCCGGGCCTCTCCGCTTAGCGCTACCTTGCCGCCGGTGGTCGAGTTGTCACCTGACTGCCGCTACGAGGACCCCCGGCGCGAGGACTGGTCCGATGGAGGCAGCTCCAACTAGGTAGCTGCCGCCCTATCTCCCACCACGGCCACCTCCACTGAGCCTTTAAGCTGTCAAACTGTCCTTTTGCAGACAGCCTCAGTGCAGGTGTACAACCCGAAGGGCGACTGTCTAACATCTCGCGCCTTGTTGGACTCGGGTTCACAACATTGTGTGGCCTCTATTTGGTTGGTGGGAAGACTAGGGCTCCCCTGGAGCTCTGAATCACGTCGAATGTTTGGCATCGGAGGCCTGGAGCCTCCCGCTCCTAGGGGAAGAGCTGAATTAATTTGCTGGCCCTGTCTTAGGGCCGACGCACCATCCGGAGCGTCATCTTTAAATGTATCCCGTGCTACAAACTGAAGGCCGCCATTTCTCACCCTATGATGGGCGACTTGCCAGCCGATCTCGTCACTGCCATCCGACCATTCGCTGGAGTCGGAACTGATTTTGCTGGCCCTGTCTTAGTCAAGTCGTCCTGCTTTCGTAACGCGTGCTCATATGGAGCCTACCTGTGCGTGTTCGTGTGTCTCTCCACTAAGGCCGTTCATCTGAAACTTGTAAGTGCCCTCAGCACTGAAGCCTTTGTGGCCGCACTTAGCTGCTTTGTTTTCGCCGTGGGGTCCCTGACCTGATCCGATCCGACCCTGTTTCGTTTACCAATTTGCTCGCGGACATAATGCCATTCTGTCCGGGACGGGGGATTGTTTAGGCCAAATCGCGCCTTAGAGCGATTGCCTTAGGGTTTAGTTTAACCGTGGCTCTGTCATTTATTACTTATGATTTTGTAATACCATTTCGCTGCGTTAGCGACGCTTTTTTCTGTATGGGCTTCATCGGTGATATCGCCAGGTGGCACGGCCCCCCGCCGTCGCCGTCGCCCGCGCCGCTTAGCGGCGAACAGTCTCGATTCCGCTCTCACGGTAGCGGACGTATCGCTGCTCGATACGGCGAATATAGTCTCGCGTACGCTCTGCAAGGTGTGGCCGTATCGCTGCTCGACGGCCGGCCAGTTCCCATTGTTGGACTTATTGTTTTGCGCGTGCCTCGTGGTTTATTAACTGCTTACTTACTTACTTTACTGCTACCGTTTTAATTGCTGTACTTATAACTTAACTGTAAGGTCTCGAGTTCGCTCTGCACGAACGCAATTTTCTGTGTCGCTTTATGAGAACCCCAATGTTGGGTTTGGACTCTTTGCTGGCGTGACCGCACGCGGTCCTGTGAATATATCTAACGGTTTATTTGGTAACTGTAAATATTTGTTGCTGTGCTTGTGACTGTAACTGCTTGTGTATTGACTGAGTTATTTATTTCGTTATAATCAATTCTGTGACGTGTCTGCTGGCGAGTGACTGGGAGTGTCTACTCACTGTCGAAGTCTGGGGGCCTGGGGCCTCCTTCTCGGGGACTGTCAGGACACCTATTTTACACTTAACGTCACACCACACCACACGACCTATACACGTTCCCTGGCGATCTTCGATCCCAATAGACCCTAGCTGCCCTTCGAAGGTAAGTGCAATTTCCTTCTTATTTTTCAACCCCTTTTTTGTATTGGATTGCTCACGCCGCATATCCTGACCGCCATAGGTATTCCGTACCCGACCCTAGGCAGTCCGCCGGGAGGTCGCTGATGGGCCCCGACCTCTGAGGCTCTGCTGGACTGGCTAGGGCCGTAACACGCAGTATTCTTATCTGTGCGAATATATTCTATGTCAAAGTCGTAAGCCGATAATTTAATCACCCATCGCTGTAATCGACTAGCTGCTGTGTTTGGAATGCCGGCATGCATTCCAAAAATTGTAACCAACGGTTTATGATCAGTACGTAATTTAAACTTCCTAGCCAATAAATATTGGTGAAACTTATCTACTGCAAAAATTATAGCAAGAGCTTCTTTATGAATCTGGCTGTAATGTAATTCAGCCGGTGTGAGAGCCCGCGACGCATACGCCACGACGCGCTCGCCGCCGCCGGGCTCACTCTGCGCCAGCACCGCGCCGAGCCCGCGCGCGCTTGCGTCACACGTTACTATACTTTCTAAAGACCTATCAAAGTGTGTCAACACTTCGGCACCACATAACATTTTTTTTAATTTTCTGAAAAATTTGTGAATGTGTAAAAGTCCATTTCCAATGTTTACCTTTTTAAGTAGTTCGTACAGTGGGCTAATATGATGACTTAAATTTTTTATAAATTTCCCGTAAAAGTTAACCATGCCTAGGAACGATTTTAATTCTGAAACGTTCGATGGGTGAGGCATAGATAAAATCGGTTTTATTTTTTCTGGATCAACTCGCACCCCATTTTTTCCTATTATGAACCCTAAGTACTTAACTTGTTCCGCCATAAATTCACATTTATCTTTTCTAATTTTCAACCCGTTTTTTTCTAGGATATTAAACACTTGTTCTACTCGTTTCAAATTTGATTCCCACGATTTACTTTTTATTAAGATATCATCATAAAATACTATCACGCCAGGAACGTTTTTAAACAGATTAACCATGCATTTTTGAAAAATTCCAGGGCTGGAAGATAGTCCATATACAAGGCGATTATATTTAAATAGCCCTCGATGTGTATTAATAACCGTGTAGTTAGTTTCTAGACTGCTCATCTAGGACCAACTGATTGTATGCTTGTGATAAATCTAATTTTGTGAAATAATTGTTACCACCTAAGTCACTAAATAAATCCTCTATTTTTGGAACGGGGTACCTGTCGACCAACAGAGCCTTATTGAGCGTTACCTTATAGTCTGCGCACAAACGAATTCCGCCATCCGCCTTCCTCGCTATAACCAGCGGCGTCGCCCAGTCCGAGCGGTCCACCGGCTCGATGACGCCGGCGCGCAGCATCGCGTCCAGCTCGCGGTCCACGCGCGATAGCAGTGCGTAAGGTACCGGTCGCGCGCGACAGAATATCGGTTCGGCACTATTCCGTAAGTGCAGTTTCACTCGTTCCCCGGTATATTTACCCAATGTGCCATTGAACAGGTTTTCATGTCTGGAAATGATATTTTTAAGGATTTGGTTTTTACATATTTTTACATTATTTACCTTACAGTTAGTGATTTTAGGTATGTCGATATCGAGCTCAAATAGCCACTGTCTACCTAACATGGTAGTTGTACCGTTATCGATAACATATAAATCTAACATTTTCTCGTTCGTACCATACTTAACCTTTATTTCTAAATACCCAAGCGGTCGAACCATGGTACCGTTATAGAAGGCTAACTTTAAAGAACAAGGTTTTAACAATAATCGTTTAAACTTTTTTAAATATGTGGCTTTACTAATACAAGACACCGCTGCTCCTGTATCAATTTCCATATTCAAAGGTCTATCATTTACAGAAAGTGTTATACACACCGGTTTATAGTTGGTCAGTGACATTTGATACATCGGCTGCTCACAGTCGTCGACACGCCGCTCCTCGCCGGAGCTGACGTCGTCGGCTGCGGGCTCGCGCAGCCAGTGCGCCGTCCTGGGCGCGCGCTCGGCGGCTCCGTGGCCGGGCACACCGCGCGGCCCTCCGCCGCGTCTTCTCGCTCCCCCGCCGCCGCGTCCTCGGCGTGACCTTTCTTGCCCGCGATGATTATTTTGCAGCCTATCGGATTCTTTTTTTAAACACGCTCTTCGCAAGTGTCCGATTTTGCCACAATAACTACACTCGAATTCTTTATATTTACGGTGTATACACGATGACCGCTGTCCCCGCACGCTGTACATTTTGTGATATCTAGTTTTTGTACGCTTTCGGTGATTCCTTCGTCATATTTTTGTACTCGGCTTCCATCTACGGCCTCGGCATCCCGCTCCGCCGTCTCTAGAGTATTCGCCAATGCTAGTGCTTTTTTAAAGTCTAGATTATCTTCCGCGAATAACCTCTGTCGTACGAGCTCACTGCGTAACCCGCACACAAACTGATCCCTGAGATTCTCTTCCAGGCCGGCCTTGAATTCACAATAGCGTGACAACTTTTTTAAGTCTGCCACGTAATCCGCTATAGTTTCGCCCGGCCGTTGCCGCCTTTGTCTGAACCTATACCTCTCGGCCATTTCCGACGGCTTTGGTTGTAAATGTTTCTTTAATATATCTACTACCTCCCCGTACGATAGTTCTGACGGTTTCCTTGGACTCGTTAAAGTTGACAATAACTCGTAAGCTTCTTCCCCGATTAACGCTATTAACGTCGGTAATTTCAAATCGACCGTTATTTTGTTTGCCACAAAATACATCTCCACGCGATCGATATACGCGGACCAATTCCCATTCTTAATATCGAATTCTCGAATTTTACCAACCGACATTTTAGTTCAAATGTTACCACTTCACTATTAATAAAAATTTACTTCACCGAAAGCTATTAATTTACCTCGTCGCCAGTGATAAATAAAAGACATGTATCGAACAGAACGTATATTAGGAATGAGTACATTATCGAGCGCTCGGGCGCTCATTCCGAATCTACCCTATACTAAAAATATAAAACTAATATGTAACAGCTATAAGCTAGCTTCACACTATAAATATTACGCAATATAAGTAACTTAGGCCGATAAACATAATCAAATGAATATAAGTAGTATCAAGACAATTTTAAAGCAGCGCCATCTATCGTTTTTTGGATATAAATAATTTAAATTTGATCATGTAGGCGAGGTTAATAGTTGTTTTTAAAAGTGACAGATGAAGATGTGCATTTTCTTCTTAAAATTGTATCGTTAATTCGTTCCAGACATGAGCAACACAATTAAAAAAATGTGTTTATATAAGTTTTAAGCTGCTTCATCTATGTCTTATAAAATTCATCGAGTTTGTCTGTATGTAATAATAATAACAAACAGAACTCAAAAAGAACTGCATAAATTTATAACAAAATTTAAACTCGAAAACGGCACGCTATTGCTGTAAGCAATTTGAGCTAAATAACGAAGAAAGAGGAAAATTAAGCATGCCATACATATATATCATAAAGATAAGACATGCTTATATTTTTTTACTGTACAGAATAAATAGTAATAGAGTTAGTACAAAATAAACATTGACTGTTAATATTTTTGTTCGGTATTTATTGGTTTTATTATTGCGTCTTAATTTATATATTTTCATATCTCATATAAACTTAAGTGAGATGTGGAATTAGCTAGGTTTTTTTTTACTCACACACAGCCATTTATTTTATGTTAAAATCGTGTAAAGTCATAACTTAAATGTGTTATAATTTTTTACCATATAAAAATGTTTCCTTTATGCTAACTAGATGGCGTTGGCGTCGAATTAGATCGCGCTATGGTTTCGTTCACAAAAAGTGATGTTATGAGTACAGATATCGCCGCCTCAATCCAGAGAAACTGAGTGTTGCTATAACTTATCGTCTGTTATTTTCTCCATCTGCTTCAATCACAACTTATGGCTTAATTCAGCAGAATCACCATAATGTCATTTATTCAAAACAGGCTGAAAATAAGCACGTTTTGAAGGTCGATTTTACAAAAGACAGTCTCCCTCTGTTACTGGACTTTCTGTAGATATGAAATGTAAAGAAGAACAGGTAAATGAATGTTATTTTAATAATGTAACTATGTTTAAAATATAAGGTATAATCGCAGGTATTTTTGGTGCTGTATAGCGTACACGCAGACGACGTCGCGGGCAGCAGCTAGTTTATAATAACAAGGCTTCGTTAGAAGGTTATAAAAATGACACATTTTAAGAAACTATTATGTTTATAAGTTTTTAATTGAATGCTGTTCATACAACATAAAATACTAAATTAATCAGAGTTATTAGTAGTTAATTACGCAATATGAACGCTTACAGAACTACATTTTCATGTCTCTTCTATTCTTACTTAGTCTGTCGCAGGACGGCGTAGAATGTGTAAGATGACTTAAGAATCTGAAAAATGAATAAATTCGCTGAATCTGTGCCGAAAATATTACGTTTCCATGTGATATCGTGCAAAAGACATAGGAAACAGAACGGGTAAGTGGCCTTCACCTTGACGAATGTGTCTAGCGAGAGCGGTATGACGCGGCCGGCGGCGGGGCGCAGCGGGCGGCGCACGAACTGCATCAGCAGCACGAGCCGGCGGCGGAAGCGCGGCGGCGCGCGCGCCCACTGCATGCTGTACACCGCGCTCGCGACGCGGTCGCTCTGCAACACGCGCCGCGCACGCGACATATATACCCTCGTGTGCTTGATGACAGGCATCCAGCGCATATGCAAGATAATACGCATGTCAAAATATATCTGATAGGTTGCCTGAACAAATCGCGTCCAGACAACGTTCATTAATTCATAAAGTAAATAAGATGAGAAGTTGTTAGTTCTGCATAAACCGTACTAGATACGCGCTCGTTGGACGGTTTATGAGGCGGTCTTAGACCAACTGTAGCAGCGTGACCGCACCGGGCTACCGGCCGCTGCACTCACCTCTACCGTGAGCTCGTTCCCGTAGTAGCAGTACAGAAATAGCTCCGTCAGGATGCACAGGATGAACAGGGTCATCGACGCGAACTCAATGCTCAGTACGTTTAGCTGAAACCGGAATGTGTGCTTTAACTCCAGTAAATGTAAGTTGAACTCACGTGATCAAAACTAAATACATTTGATTTGAGAAATTTTTATCTTAATTTTTTTTTAAACTAATGTATAATGTAATATTGTTTCTATAAATAATATAAAAGTAGCCTACGCTGGCAATCTTATAAGCAGCCATGCAAAGAATCCAGCCACCGATTCCGAACTGCACCAACATAGCATTTCCAAAGATATCCTGCAGCAACTTCGCAGTCCTGTGAAATTCTCGTGTAAATATTTACTAAACCAAATTATTTATGCTTTCCACTGAAACTGTGGCAACACTTCGCTGCTACTCACTGAGCCACTCGTCTGTAGTGCTGGAAATATTTCACTAGCAGCGACATCAGGGCGACCTCGTATTGTTCTCCAGTTTCGTCGCTCACACACTTAGCCCTTTCTGGGAGAGCTTGAAAATTATTACTAAAACCAAATATATAGTGAATTTTTATTTTGCTTGTACATTGACACTTTTAAGATTGGTAGTATTAATTTGTTACTGTTTCTAAAACAGTGTTTCATATACCTCAAAATTCTAATCTGCGTTTGGCATTGATACAAAATTGTGGCTATCAGCGCGTCCATCGTCGTATTGGCGATACCGACCAACGTCGTAACGTAGAATGAGTACAGCAGTACCAAAACGAATCTGCAAGATACGATCAATGTGCTTAAGTTAAATTAAAAGTGTAACATGATTATTAGTGCTGTGTGGCTACGGCACTAAAGAATTTAGCCACCCCCTCTCTTCCCGTGGGTGTCGTAAGAGGCGACTAAGGGATAACAAGGTTCCACAACCACCTTGGAACTTAAGAAACCGACCGATGGCGGGATAACCATCCAACTGCTGGCTTTGAAATACACAGGCCGAAGACGGGCAGCAGCGTCTTCGGCGCGACAAAGCCAGTACTGCGGTCACCAACCCGCCTGCCCAGCGTGGTGACTATGGGCAAAACACATGAGTTCACGTTATTTTTGGCGTAAACTTGTGGAGGCCTATGTCCAGCAGTGGACTGTATAGGCTGTAATGATGATGATGATGATGATTATTATTTCGACTAGGTATTAGTTTAGTTTTAGTAGCGGACACGAGCGGCGGATCGGTCTGCAGGCCGGTCCAGAAGGGGAACTCGACGGAGTGTCCGGCGATGCGGCGCAGGACGGGGAACAGCAGCCACAGCGTGCACGTGAGCACGGCGCAGCCGGCGTACGCGCGCAGGAGCAGGCGCGCGCCGTGCGCCGTGCGCCGCAGCAGGGCCTGCGCGCTCGCCTCCGGGCCGTTGTACACGGGGTCTAGGGCGTCAGAGCGTGACTTCTATCAGTACTAGTGCTATACTGATAAGGAAGTTGAGGTCAATAGTCTTCACCGGTTTCAGAAAACAAAATCTTTACAGAATTTAATATCAAATATACAAAAAGGTACCACCTTACCGTTCAAGCTCTGAATCATGTCTTGTATCCGGTCTGCGTCGTAGTGAAACACGATTTGCTTGGCGATGGAGGTGATGTGGCAGAGCAGCAGGAACATAACTCGCGAGAACTTCGCCATGTCGTTGCGCTCCTGGTACGCGAACACGCACTCCTGCAGCAGGTAGGCCACCGTCACGGCGAGCACGAGCGCGCGGTAGGCGGCGTGCAGGCGCGCGCTCGCCGACCTCCCGGCGCCGCCGTCACCACCGCGCCAGCGCATGAAGCCCACGCTCTGCAGCAGCGCCGTGTGGAGCGCCACGCACTGACCCGAGGCCGACCTTGCAGTATTGATGGACTTATGTAGGAAGATTACTACTACAACTAGGAACTATTCCAGACTCCTGTGTCGAATTACAAATCTAAAAGTTCCATCATTATTTGCAATTCCGAATGTAAATTTGAAAATGCACGTATTTTAGAAAATCTTACGAGTACAATAACAATATTTGATGATCAAATAAAATAAAATTTATACAGTTCCTGAATTTTTATTTGTTATTAACTTAATTACCTTCCATCATTCAGTGTTTAATTTATCATAAATTTTTAACTATATATTTTTTTTTTTTTTTTTTAGTTAATATTCGAGATGAAACAATAATTCGCGTGCCTATTGAATATTGTAAATAAAAGTATTTACAAAAAGGTACTATCTTGCAATAAGATGGTTTTATTGAACAGGTACAACACTGATTATTATAGTTGTAACTATGAATTCGAACTTTGTTTTTTTTTAACCAACTTCAAAAAAGGAGGAGGTTACTCAATGCGACCATATATATATTGTTTTTTTAATGTATGTTCGGGGATAACTCGTTCGTTTTTGAACCGATTATGATAATTATTTTTTTTTTTGTTGGAAAGGAGATATTCCTAGTTTGGTACCATGATAAGGAAACCAGAATCTGATGATGGGATCCCAGAGAAATCGAGGAAAACTCTCGAAAATCCGCATAACTTTTTACTGGGTGTACCGATTTTGATGATTTTTAATTTAATCGAAAGCCGATGTTTATCATGTGTTCACATTTAAATTTCATCGAGATCTGATTACAACTTTTGGATTAGTCGCGAGTACTCTTCTTTGATAATGCGTATTTACTTGACTATTTTTTCGTCTACCTACGTTGTATTACTTGTCGATACAATTGAAGTCGGTTTTTCTTCGTTTGCCTGCAAAAACAATTATTTTGTATATGAAAGTAACTATTTTTACTTCAAATGTAGTTTTTTCAGCTAGTAATAACTTCAAATTAATATTTATTTTCATTATTGCAAGAAAAGATAAGTACATAATTATCATAATAATAATAAGTGCACTAAAATACTCGTAATATCGTAATTAAACATTAATATATAAATAAAATTGTCTAATTACATGGATATGTCCCAACCTCGGCAACTTTTGAGTACTAGTGATTGTGATTGGAGCTAACAATAATAATGTCACCGGTTACACTGTCAGCGCAGAGCTAATTACAGAGCGAGGTATGGAACATTCTTAGAGATAATTACAGTGCTGGGCGGAGTCGGCTAACAGTTTAATAACTAGTTACAAGCCTCGCCCGCCCCGGTACGTGCCGTTTAAATATTAATAGAAGACGAATGCTGATGATGACTTGTCTCTGCTAATTACATATATCGAGATCCGTGACAATAGTAATTACAATTTACAAGTAACTACTCACAGGACATCACAAACGTTACGTCTATTTTCATTTGTTATACTTTAATTTCTTCTAATCCCAGTGGTTGTTGGTTACAAGAGCAAAGAACAGCTAAGGTTAACTGTATAATTCCAAATCATTGTATTTAGTTATAAATTTTAATAATAGTTCCATATTGTAAAACTAGATGGCGCTGCCCTATTAACACATTTAGTTTTGTAAATGATTTATAGTTAAAAAAAAAATTAAATGAAATGCTACGCATTTTCCGTGTGTAAGTAGTATTATTACCCTGTCTCTATCGATTGAGAAACATTCATTTTAAGCTGTGTTATGTTTTGTTCAGTTGAATAATACCACCGCTTGTGTCCCATGTATTATATATATATTTTTTATTTCTCTTCTGATAATTTCTTAAAGCTTTAATATCTGTTACTTACGCTGTCCGAAAGTATCGTTTAATTCAAAATATTTTTGTATCCTCACGTATCAGTAAGTATCCGTATTCGTATTCGAAATGTCATTTCCACAACAACAAACAACACTAACGCCGTATTTTGTTTTTTTTTTTTTTTTTTTTTTTTTAAATAATAAATCTATCTCTGGTTTTGCTAACTAGCTGATAGGATTTTGACACAATTTGTATGATGCTTACGACAAACACATAAATCAAAATCATAGTGCTGAAACTCGCCGTAAACCAATAGTCAAAAATCTCGGATAATACATTTCAAAGTGTAAATAAAAGGGTGAACGAGATAGGAAAATTATCATAAAAACGTACCTAGCAGTAGTTGTAGTATGTAGATTAAAGTACTCTTCCAAATCATTGTTTTCTTTTGACATTGTATTGATTAGTTAAGCGCAAAACTATAAAAGTAACTGTCACGGATGGAGTGGAACCATCTTGTCGTCTCATGGTGTTCTATAAAAAAAAAAAAAAAAAAAAAAAAGAAAACTTCACCGTCAACATACATACACTAATTTGTATTGTGATCGCTATTTAAAGACAGAATTAATTGAACAAAATTCGGTTTGTCGTCTTCACACTAGATGGCGGTGGTTGTATTTTAAATCACGCTAACGTTGTGATAATCTTAAAACATATGATAAGCGATGGTTCAGTTTTCTCGTGTTTCGGTGTTTCGGTGTTTCGGTGTTTCGGTGTTTCGGTGTTTCGGTGTTTCGGTGTTTCGGTGTTTCGGTGTTTCGGTGTTTCGGTGTTTCGGTGTTTCGGTGTTTCGGTGTTTCGGTGTTTCGGTGTTTCGGTGTTTCGGTGTTTCGGTGTTTCGGTGTTTCGGTGTTTCGGTGTTTCGGTGTTTCGGTGTTTCGGTGTTTCGGTGTTTCGGTGTTTCGGTGTTTCGGTGTTTCGGTGTTTCGGTGTTTCGGTGTTTCGGTGTTTCGGTGTTTCGGTTAGGTTTCGGTTAGGTTTCGGTTAGGTTTCGGTTAGGTTTCGGTTAGGTTTCGGTTAGGTTTCGGTTAGGTTTCGGTTAGGTTTCGGTTAGGTTTCGGTTAGGTTTCGGTTAGGTTTCGGTTAGGTTTCGGTTAGGTTTCGGTTAGGTTTCGGTTAGGTTTCGGTTAGGTTTCGGTTAGGTTTCGGTTAGGTTTCGGTTAGGTTTCGGTTAGGTTTCGGTTAGGTTTCGGTTAGGTTTCGGTTAGGTTTCGGTTAGGTTTCGGTTAGGTTTCGGTTAGGTTTCGGTTAGGTTTCGGTTAGGTTTCGGGTAGGTTTCGGTTAGGTTTCGGTTAGGTTTCGGTTAGGTTTCGGTTAGGTTTCGGTTAGGTTTCGGTTAGGTTTCGGTTAGGTTTCGGTTAGGTTTCGGTTAGGTTTCGGTTAGGTTTCGGTTAGGTTTCGGTTAGGTTTCGGTTAGGTTTCGGTTAGGTTTCGGTTAGGTTTCGGTTAGGTTTCGGTTAGGTTTCGGTTAGGTTTCGGTTAGGTTTCGGTTAGGTTTCGGTTAGGTTTCGGTTAGGTTTCGGTTAGGTTTCGGTTAGGTTTCGGTTAGGTTTCGGTTAGGTTTCGGTTAGGTTTCGGTTAGGTTTCGGTTAGGTTTCGGTTAGGTTTCGGTTAGGTTTCGGTTAGGTTTCGGTTAGGTTTCGGTTAGGTTTCGGTTAGGTTTCGGTTAGGTTTCGGTTAGGTTTCGGTTAGGTTTCGGTTAGGTTTCGGTTAGGTTTCGGTTAGGTTTCGGTTAGGTTTCGGTTAGGTTTCGGTTAGGTTTCGGTTAGGTTTCGGTTAGGTTTCGGTTAGGTTTCGGTTAGGTTTCGGTTAGGTTTCGGTTAGGTTTCGGTTAGGTTTCGGTTAGGTTTCGGTTAGGTTTCGGTTAGGTTTCGGTTAGGTTTCGGTTAGGTTTCGGTTAGGTTTCGGTTAGGTTTCGGTTAGGTTTCGGTTAGGTTTCGGTTAGGTTTCGGTTAGGTTTCGGTTAGGTTTCGGTTAGGTTTCGGTTAGGTTTCGGTTAGGTTTCGGTTAGGTTTCGGTTAGGTTTCGGTTAGGTTTCGGTTAGGTTTCGGTTAGGTTTCGGTTAGGTTTCGGTTAGGTTTCGGTTAGGTTTCGGTTAGGTTTCGGTTAGGTTTCGGTTAGGTTTCGGTTAGGTTTCGGTTAGGTTTCGGTTAGGTTTCGGTTAGGTTTCGGTTAGGTTTCGGTTAGGTTTCGGTTAGGTTTCGGTTAGGTTTCGGTTAGGTTTCGGTTAGGTTTCGGTTAGGTTTCGGTTAGGTTTCGGTTAGGTTTCGGTTAGGTTTCGGTTAGGTTTCGGTTAGGTTTCGGTTAGGTTTCGGTTAGGTTTCGGTTAGGTTTCGGTTAGGTTTCGGTTAGGTTTCGGTTAGGTTTCGGTTAGGTTTCGGTTAGGTTTCGGTTAGGTTTCGGTTAGGTTTCGGTTAGGTTTCGGTTAGGTTTCGGTTAGGTTTCGGTTAGGTTTCGGTTAGGTTTCGGTTAGGTTTCGGTTAGGTTTCGGTTAGGTTTCGGTTAGGTTTCGGTTAGGTTTCGGTTAGGTTTCGGTTAGGTTTCGGTTAGGTTTCGGTTAGGTTTCGGTTAGGTTTCGGTTAGGTTTCGGTTAGGTTTCGGTTAGGTTTCGGTTAGGTTTCGGTTAGGTTTCGGTTAGGTTTCGGTTAGGTTTCGGTTAGGTTTCGGTTAGGTTTCGGTTAGGTTTCGGTTAGGTTTCGGTTAGGTTTCGGTTAGGTTTCGGTTAGGTTTCGGTTAGGTTTCGGTTAGGTTTCGGTTAGGTTTCGGTTAGGTTTCGGTTAGGTTTCGGTTAGGTTTCGGTTAGGTTTCGGTTAGGTTTCGGTTAGGTTTCGGTTAGGTTTCGGTTAGGTTTCGGTTAGGTTTCGGTTAGGTTTCGGTTAGGTTTCGGTTAGGTTTCGGTTAGGTTTCGGTTAGGTTAGGTTTCGGTTAGGTTAGGTTTCGGTTAGGTTTCGGTTAGGTTAGGTTTCGGTTAGGTTTCGGTTAGGTTAGGTTTCGGTTAGGTTTCGGTTAGGTTAGGTTTCGGTTAGGTTTCGGTTAGGTTAGGTTTCGGTTAGGTTTCGGTTAGGTTAGGTTTCGGTTAGGTTTCGGTTAGGTTAGGTTTCGGTTAGGTTTCGGTTAGGTTAGGTTTCGGTTAGGTTTCGGTTAGGTTAGGTTTCGGTTAGGTTTCGGTTAGGTTAGGTTTCGGTTAGGTTTCGGTTAGGTTAGGTTTCGGTTAGGTTTCGGTTAGGTTAGGTTTCGGTTAGGTTTCGGTTAGGTTAGGTTTCGGTTAGGTTTCGGTTAGGTTAGGTTAGGTTAGGTTAGGTTAGGTTAGGTTAGGTTAGGTTAGGTTAGGTTAGGTTAGGTTAGGTTAGGTTAGGTTAGGTTAGGTTAGGTTAGGTTAGGTTAGGTTAGGTTAGGTTAGGTTAGGTTAGGTTAGGTTAGGTTAGGTTAGGTTAGGTTAGGTTAGGTTAGGTTAGGTTAGGTTAGGTTAGGTTAGGTTAGGTTAGGTTAGGTTAGGTTAGGTTCCCAGGCCTTTGGAGCCTAGGCCCCAGACTTAGGTCTGGGACCTAGGCCCCAAGGGGAGGAGTTCCTGGACTTCTACCTGGGCGCGTCCCCCGTTTGGCGGATAGGGGAGTGTCGCCGCAGTCGAATGACTGCAGGCGGTAGGGGTCTACGGACCCCCGCGGACCAACACCAGGCGAGGCGTCCGGGTCCCACTCTGGTCTTGTACTGGAGTGGTCCTGTGATCGCACATTGCGCCACGAGGGAGCGCGGAGTTTGCGTGGAATGGCCTAGCCTTTCACGCGGCGCCGGAAGAGAGGGCGCGGAGTGGGATGTGGACCTTGGCGGTCCCCCCGGCACTAGAGGGTGGGGTGAGCGTTATTTATTTATTTATTTATTATTTTATTTATTTATTTTATCATCATCGCTCGCCCCCCTTGGTGATTTGGTGAGTCTGGCGCTGCAAAGGCGCGGAGAAGCGGGGTGGGGATTTTCCCCCCTGCTCCGAGTGGACGGGCGACCTCGGCGGCGGTGACCCCGCCGTCGGGTAGAGTGGGCGGGTTTCCCGTCCGCTCTACGCCTCATAATCTCGTAACCCCGTGCGAGGTGTCGTGGTCATGTCTCGCAGCTTCGTGCGGGACCGAGGGTCTTGCCTTAACCGGCCGGACCACGAGGAAGAAAACCTCTATAAAAAATTACCCCGAATCCCAAGCGGCGACGCAGCGCGAGGGGATGCATGGCTGATGGGTAGTTCAGTCTCTACTGCGATCCCCGGCTCTGCAGCCCCGCCGAGGCCAGAGTGGGGTTACGTGAGGCTTGCCCAGGTACAGGGGGTGTTACCTCGGGTCGACCACCCTTTCCCCCATTCTCGTGGGAATAAACATGACTTCAAAAAACTTATTAAACTATGATGGTGTGGAGGAGGAAGTGGATGGAGGAGGAAGTGGAGGAGAGGCCCGAGAAGGGTGGAGTGGACGTAGTGCCCGAGAAGGGCGGTGAAGACGTTGGGCCCGAGAAGGGCGCAGTTACTGACGGGGCGAGACAGCCGCGAGTTGTCCTCACGCGTGTGGACAGCGTCGGCTCTCTCTCCTCGGTCGACGGGAGGTTTTGGGGGGCGGGATCAGATTCCGACGACAATATGTCGTTGGGATCTTCCCGCCGCCGAAAGCCTCAGTTTAGGAAAAGAATCCTGTCTCCGGGCTCCTCGGAGGAGGAAAATGAGAGGAAAAGGGCGACGCCTGGCAGAGGCCGAGGTCGACCGGCCACAACCGGCCAATACGTCGCACTGGCTGAAGCCAAACGTCGCCTTAACGACGAAAAGGAGCGGGAACGTCAAATCCAGGCGGAGAGCGAGTTGGCCGATATGGCGCGGGCGGTCCAATCCAGGACAAGCTCGCGTCAGTCGGACATGTCGCTCAGCGACGACGCCCAAAGGCAAGGAGACGCGCTTTCTCGAGCGGAAGGTTACCTTGAGCTTCTGCAAAAGGTGACCGGAAGCTCGAGAAACCTCAAGGGCACTTATATCAAGGCCCTTAAACAAGTGCGCAAAGGCATGAAGGAGGTGGTGGAGGAACTCGCCAATCGCAACGCGACTGACGAGGTCGTCCACCTCAGGGCGTTGGTTGCCGAACTTCGAAAGGAGAAGGAGGAGTGGAGGTCGAAGTTCAATGCCCTGGAAGAAAAGATGGAGAGGTTTATGCTGTCGCAGACTGCGGCGCATAAACCTCAGCATCCCGTTGACTGGGATGAACGCGAGCGCTCTCTCGCGTCCAAACTGAGCGACATGCTCAACGCCTCGATCGACGCCAAGATCGAGGCGTTGAGCGACCGGCTCTTACCGGCCAAAGCGCAGCGTGTCGCTCTGGACGCGAGGAAGGATAGAGAGGCCCCAGCTTCCGAGCCGGCCGACCAGGCGGCGGTCAAGACGTTGACCCCGCCAGCGAATCCGGCTCCGAAGAGGGGGAAGCCAAACGGACGGGAGAGAAAGAAAAAGAAGGGTAAGACCGCGAACGCGGTCGAGACTCCGGCGGCAGCGCCGAAGCCTGCCGCGGAACCGGCGCCCGTGACTCCTGCCGCGCGGGAGACCTGGTCTACCGTCCTCGGACGGAAGGCCGGGAAGCCAGGCAAGGCTGCGGCTGCGGCTGCTTCGAAAGAAGCGAAGCCGAAAAAGAAGTTGCGGGCGCCGTCTTCGGCGGCGGTTTCGATAACGCTGCAGCCGGAGGCGAAGGACAGAGGCGTCACGTACGCCTCTGTAATCAAGGAGGCTCGAAGCAAGATAGACCTCAATGATCTGGGAATCCAAACGCTCAAGATCCGAACGGGCGCGACGGGTTCCCGGATCATCGAGGTCCCTGGAGCGGAGAAAGGCGAGAAGGCCGACCTTCTCGCCTCGAAATTGCGAGAAGTCCTCGGCACGGAAGCCGTCAGAGTGCAGCGGCCTTCGAAGAGGGTCGAGCTGCGGGTCATGGGGCTCGACGACTCCGTCGCCGCCGAGGAGGTCACCCGAGCACTGGCCGCGGAGGGTGGGTGTCAGCCGGACGATGTGAAGGCTGGCTCCCTCGCCCCCAACGGCTCGCTCTGGGTGAGCTGCCCGGTGGTCGCGGCGCGAAAAGTCGCCCGTGAAGGACGATTGCGCGTCGGCTGGACCACGGCGAGGGTCCGGCTGCTCGAACCGAGGCCGCTGAGGTGCTTCCGGTGCCAGGAGACGGGGCACGTCGGCGCGAAGTGCACTCGCGAAGTGGACCGCAGCGGCGCCTGCTACCGCTGTGGCGAGTCGGGCCACAGACTTCGCGAGTGCAAAGCCGAGCCGAAGTGCGCCATATGTGCGGCGGCGGACCGGCCCGCCAGCCACAAAATTGGCGACAGGAGGTGCCCCGACTACAATAAGAAAAAGGGAAAGACCAACAAGAGTGGCAGGCGCAAAGACAGGCCCGTAAAGGCTACCATCGTCGACGCGCCGGCTGCTAAGCCAGTGGAGGATTTAATGGACGCCGATAATTAATGGCGTCCATTAAGTTCTTGCAGGCCAATCTGAACCACTGTGCCAGAGCTCAAGATCTGCTGATCGAGAGCATGGCACAGTGGGGCATTAAGATCGCGATAGTGGCGGAGCCCTACGCGGTCCCCGATCGCGGCGATTGGCTGGGCGACCTGGACGGGTCGGTCGCGGTGATCGCTCCGGCCTCTGCGGGTTTCGTGGACGTCCGGAGGGGGAGCGGATACGCACTCGGTACGATGGACGGAGTGGCCGTCATCGGCGTGTACGCTCCCCCGAGCCGGAGTCTCGCCGACTTCGAGGCAATGCTCGCGGAGATCGGGGCGTCGATCGCTCGGCGGCCGCACCGTGCCGTTCTGGTCGCCGGCGACTTCAACGCCAAGTCGGTGACCTGGGGGGCTCCGGCGACTGACGCGAGGGGCGCGATCATGGAGGAATGGGCGGTGGCAACGGGCCTCACGTTGCTGAATCGGGGCACGAGGAACACCTGCGTGCGAAGGAGCGGTGGGTCCATTGTGGACGTGACTTTCGCGTCCCGAAACCTCCACAACCGCGTCCGGGGTTGGAGAGTCTTGACCGACGTCGAGACCCTCTCCGACCACCGGTACATTCGGTTCGACGTCTCCTCGTCGCGTTCGAACGCGTCCGACTCGAGCGTTCCGATCGGCACCGGCCCGCGCTGGGTGCTGAGTCGGATGGATGCGGAGATCGCCGTGGAGGCTGCGATAGTGGAGGAATGGATCCGCCGACCTTCGGAACCGGCCCTTTCCGTCGACGAGGAAGCAGAGGGCATCCGCGAATCGCTGGCGCGGATCTGCGACGCGGCGATGCCGAGGGCGAAGCCGTTCCCGCCGAGGCGGCACTTGTACTGGTGGCGTCCGGAGCTCCGCGACTTGCGCGAAGCCTGCGTGAGATCGCGCCGCCGATTCACCAACTACAGGCGGAGGCGAAGAAGGGACCAGGCCGCAGAGGACGGCCTGTACGACTCCTACCGGTCCGCCTGCAAAGCGCTGCAGGCGGGCATTGCACGCGCTAAGGAATCGTGCTGGGACGAGTGGCTGCAAACTCTGGACAGAGACCCGTGGGGCAGGCCGTACCGGGCGGTGCGGAAGAAGCTCCGTCCGTGGGCACCCCCTCTGACCACGAGCTTGCAGCCGCAAATCTTGCAGCGCGTAGTCGAGTCCCTCTTCCCTCATAGGAACGAGTGGAGCCCACCGGCTATGGGTGTCGCGGAGCCGCGTCTCGCGGAGAGCGGGATCCCCCCTGTGACCGAGGCGGAGCTCGGTGCGGCCGTCGCGAGGCTCAAATCGAAGCGCACCGCCCCGGGCCCGGACGGCGTCCCGGGAAAGGTGCTGAGCCTCGCGACGGGTAGCATGGGCGGCAGAATTCGGGCCCTGTTCGACAGGTGCCTGGAGCAGGGCCGGTTTCCCCAGGTGTGGAAGACGGGCAGGCTCGTCCTGCTGAAGAAGGACGGACGGTCGGCCGAACAGCCTTCGGCCTATCGACCGATCGTGCTCCTCGACGAGATCAGTAAGGTGTTCGAGCGCGTCCTGGCGACTCGAATTCTCGAGTCGATGAACCCGGGATTGCACGAGGCACAGTATGGATTTCGTCGGGGGCGGTCGACCGTCGCGGCCATCGCCCACCTCAGGGACCTCGCCGAGTCGGCGGTCTCCCGGGGTGGAGTGTTGTGGGCGGTCTCGCTGGACGTGACCAACGCGTTTAACTCTCTGCCCTGGGAGACGGTGAGGGTGGCGCTGGGATACCACGGTATCCCGCGCTACTTGCGTAGGCTCATCGGAGCTTACTTTGCGGGAAGGGCAGTAGAGTTCCCGATAGGCGGCGGCGGTGTTCCGCAGGGTTCGGTCCTCGGACCGCTCCTGTGGAACATCGGCTACGACTGGGTGCTCCGCGGTGCCACGTTGCCGGGAGTGTCGGTCATCTGCTACGCAGACGACACTCTCGTCACCGTTCGCGCCGGCGGGCACCGCGAGGCGGGCCGCCTCGCCACGGCCGGCGTCGCGCAAGTGGTGGCCAGAATTCGGGCTCTCGGGCTGGAGGTCGCCTTGCAGAAGACGGAGGTCCTGGCCTTTCACGGGCCGAGGGCCGCTCCTCCGCCCGGGACGTCAATAGTCGTCGGGGGTACTTCGATCGCCGTCGGGTCGACGATGAAGTACCTGGGCATCGTTCTCGACGGTCGCTGGAAGTTCGACGAACACTTCCGGCGGCTGACCCCGAAGCTTCTGGCCGCCGCCGGAGCGCTCGGGAGTCTACTGCCCAACCTAGAAGGGCCCGCCGACAAATGCAGACGCCTCTTCGTGGGCGTCGTGCGTTCGATGGCGTTGTATGGCGCTCCGATTTGGGCGGGCGCTCTCTGCGCGCGGAACGTGTCGCTGATTCGCAGGCCGCACCGCGCTATCGCGCTGCGGGCTGCGAGGGCGTACCGCACGGTGTCCTACACCGCATCGTGTCTCCTCGCCGGCAGCCCCCCGTGGGAACTGGAGGCCGAAGCTCTCGCGTCGGTCTTCTGGCGCGTGACGGAAGCGCGCCTGAGGGAGGAACCGCCTCGTCCGCAAGAGGTCGTGCGATGGAGGAGAGAAGCTCGCGACGGCCTCTTCCGGAAGTGGTCGGAGAATCTCGAGGACCCGAACGTAATTACGAGTCGGGGGCTGGTGGCGGCGATTCGGCCCGTTCTGCGCGGCTGGGTCGATAGGCGACACGGTGCGATGTCGTTCCACTTGGCGCAGATGCTGACCGGGCACGGCTGCTTCGGTCGCTATCTGTGCCGAGCGTTGGGGCGGGAGCCGACGTCGGAATGTCACCATTGCGACGCCGGCGCCGAGGACACGGCGGAGCACACGCGCGCGGTCTGCCCGGCGTGGTGCGAGGAGCGCGCCGCCCTGTCGGCGGCCATCGGAGCGGATCTCTCGCTGCCGGCCGTGGTTTCGGCCATGGTCGGCAGCGAGGAGAACTGGAGCGCCGTCTCCTCCTTCTGCAGCGCCGTGATGCTGCGGAAGGAGGCGGCGGAGCGGGAGCGGGAACGGGATCCGAACTCGCTTCCGTCTCGTCGCGGTAGACGCGGTCGGCGGCGCAGGGCCTACCTGGCCAACCTGCAGCCGCCGCCCCCGTAGTTTGGATCAGCGGGCGATAGGTCGGGGGATCTATCGACCGCATCGCACGATCCCGAGGAGGACGGAGAGAGGCGATCTCTTATGTGTTCAAGGGATCCTCTCTCGGGTCGCTGTCGCTTTTGCGGCGACGACGACGGGCCCTAGTCTGGGCAGGCGCCGGCGGGATCGCGAAAGAGCTTTGTGTCCTCGCGATCTCGCCACAAGCGCATAGGCGGAACACACGTGTGGTTTTTGTTCAGTAAGAGTCTGACTCCCCTCCGAGCCCCCCCAACCGGAGGGTGTCCATGAAGGATTTTCCACACGTAAAAAAAAAAAAAAAAAGGTTAGGTTAGGTTAGGTTAGGTTAGGTTTTTTTTTTTTTTATTAAAATAAGTTGAGACGCTATGAGAGTTTAATTGTAGAGAAAAGATGGTTTGATGAGTATTACAAGATAAAATGAGAAGTGTTTGGGTACGCTCCGGCAAACGTAAAGAAGAAATTTAAGGGTTAAATATTTTTGAGACATTGAGAGTAAAAGTATATACAATAAAAAGTTAGGGTAGTCCCGGCTGGAGTCTTTTTATGAATCGGTGACTTTCTGGTGGGTGGGGTGGCCTGCGATTTGATACAGTTGGTCCCACCCATTCAGAACAGCCAACCAAAATGAAAGATGAAATGATGTTGATGGATAATGGGGGTGAAGAGCTAAGATAAGGGAGGGGCTGGTTATGACATCGTCCCAGCAGCCACCCTTCTCGCCGATTTGATGGGGGTGAAATGATATCTTAAACTAGTACATATAAAATTTTGTAAGTAAAAGGAATATAATTGTAAGACTTAAAATAGTATTAACAGTAGTATCGTACATTGGTATTTTTATGTTTTTTTTTTTTTTTTTTTTTTTTTTTTTTTGTATAAATATAATATAGTAAAATGTAATGTTTTCTTAATATATATATGATAATGATTGATTTTTTTTTTTTTTTTTTTTTTTTTTTTTTTTTTTTTTTTTTTTTTATACTTATCCTAGGGTACATGGTAAAATAAGAAGTAAAAAAAGTGACAATAACATAGATAAAATTTAACAGTAGTAATTAGAGACTTATGAACTAGCGTTATACTCCTTGAGCACCCTCAGGATCGAGTCCGACAAGCGAAAGTAGGAGCGGATACCGGCTCTGTGGGGTAGAAGCCCTACTAAGTTGTAGGGGTCCACTCCAAGGTATCCGCAGGTTTCTTCATGTTTATGCCTGAAGGCCGAAAACTCAGGGCAGCTCCTCAGGAGATGGTCCAGGTTCTGAGGAGTGGCTCCGTCGCAGGGACAGACCTCGTCCTCGGCGAGTTTAAATTTGTGTAAATATGATTTATTGAAGGCGTGTCCGGTGAGTGTCTGAGTGAGTGTGAATGTGATGTGTGTGGATTTGAGTAGTGTGTGTATGTGGTCTATTGTAGGGAGGAGGTCGCGGGTGTGTTGGCCCTGTTGTGCCTTCTCGTACCTCTCGCGCCATTCGGTGAGACTACGCTCTCTGGCCATAAGCTTAACAAAGCTTATGGGGAAGAGATCGTAGTCGAAGGCTCTGTGCATGGTAGCGGCGAGTTTTGCTTCGGTGTCTGCACGTTCGTTCCCGGTTATACCTGCATGGGCTTTGACCCAAGCAAAGTCGATACAGCCGGTGGGTGAGTGATCGTGTAGTGTGGCGTGAAGGTGTGCAACCAAGGGGTGTGTATTGCTACGATTCTGGGAGGCTTGGATGGCCGCTCTGGAGTCCGACAAGATGAGTGTGTGTGTGTGTCTGTGCTTGGAGGCCCATCGAGAGGCCTGGAGGATAGCGAAGAGTTCAGCCTGAAAGACTGAACAACTTCGATGAAGTATGAACTTCTTGACGGCCGGCGGACCCGCTCCGTTGTAACATACGAAGGCGGCACCGACCGAGCCGTCATCGAGTTTGCTGCCGTCTGTGAAGATGGTTGGGATGGGATTGGGGAGGGAAGAGAGGTGAGAGGACAGTTCAGCCTCAGAGTGGAAGTAGTGAGGGTTGAATGTTATTCTTCGGGCGGGATGAAGGAGGTGATGGGGGGGTATGTGCTTTTCTAGGGTGATGTCGTCGGGAAGGAAATCGCAATTCCCCGTGAGTCGAGCGAGTTCGATTTGATTTACCTCGAGGATCTTAATATCGATCGGGGTGAATTGCGCCAGAGCGAGTGCAGCATTGGTCGACACCGTTCTGAAGCCTTTAATGGCTCTGAGGGCGAAGCGCCGCTGCATGCTCAGGAGCAGTCTGGATATGTACTTTCTCCCGACGACATGGCCCCAGATGCCGGCGGCGTAAGTGACTATTGGTTGGATGACCTGGAGGTAAATTGTGCGGATGTTCTCGGGATGGGCTCCCCAAGTGGGTTTACAGTATAGTGTGAGTTTGTGGAAGAGTGCAGTGGCTTTGTTGATGACGTGGGTGACGTGTTTGTTGAAGCGTAATTTGTTATCCAGGATGACACCAAGGAGCTTGATGTCGTCCTGGAAGTGTAGTGAATGAGAGTTCATGCGTATGTCTGTATTTTTGGCCTTATCGCTGAAGGCGATGGCCTGTGTCTTCTGTGGGCTAAACGTGAGCTTGACCCCCCGTCCCCAGCTCACGATAGCGTGTAGTGCCTGGTTAGTAGTGTCCTGCAGGCTAAGTGGATCCTTGGCGGCCACAATGAGTAGAACGTCGTCCGCGAAGGCCTGTATTCGACACCCGGAGGGTAATTCGAGTTCCAGGAGTTCGTCCAAGATGACGTTCCACAGAATGGGGCCGCAAGTCGAGCCCTGGATGCAGCCCTTGGTCATGGGTTTAGACACGCGGGCACCAGCGTAATCGAGGGTGACTGTACGGTCGGTCGTGTAGTCCAGTACCAGTCCGTAAATGTTGGAAGGACAGCCTATGAGTCGAAGTCGGTTGAGGAGGGATGGCCACCAGGCGTTGTCGAACGCGGCCTTGATGTCCAGGGAGATGGCGAGGGTGAGCAGTCCGTCAGATTTGGTCTTGGTAATGTAGTCGATGGCCGCTTTGAGGGCGGCCGTAGTACTAGTCAGTGGCCTGAATCCGTACTGCCTCTCGCTCAATTTGTCCGTTGTCATGGCGGCGAAGGTGATCCGCTGGACAAAGAGCTTCTCGAGGACTTTTCCGAAAACAGGCAAGAGTCCGATCGGTCTGTAAGAGTTCAAGTCAGTGTAGTCAGTTTTGGAGGGTTTAGGTATGATCTTAACGAAGGCTTCCTTCCACTGTTTGGGGAAGTACTGTAAAGTCAGGCAGCGGTTCATAATGTCAGTAACTAGGTCGGGATAGTGGAGAGTAAACTGTCTACATATGTCGGAAGTGAGATGGTCTAGTCCGGGAGCCTTTTTGGGGCTCATGTTGTCCAGTATCTCGTGGATCTCTTGGGAGGTGAATGGGAGGTCGGGTTCGGTGTCGGGGAACGTATGGGAGGCAGCTCTTAGTGCGTGGTGTCTGGGGTGAGAGTCGGATGTGTCGTTCGGGTAAAAATTGTCCAGTAGAGCTTGTGCTGTATCTTTCTCGTCGGTGGTGAATCGATTGTCGATTTTTAGAGAAGTGGGGGGGCGTCGTGGGCCCGATTCCTTTAGGAGCCTATTCGTGAGGGACCATACGTTCTCCTTTGTCTGGAGTTCGCAGAATTCCCTAAATTTAGTCGTGGATTCGCTCCTAAGCTCGCTGGCGTAGATGTTCTTAAGATCGTGGAGCTGGCTGGCAAGAGAGTCGGTAGGCTGCCCGTCTCTTTTGGCCGCGTGTAGCGCCCGATGGAGACCTATGACTTCCCGCTTCCGGGATTCCAGGGACTCGGACCACCAAGGGGGCCTGGCCTTGGAGTCAGAGGCCCGGATGGGCATTGACTCCTTGCAGGCGGTGTGTATAATTTCGGTGATGTGTGTGATGAGGAGTTCCAAGTCTTCGCGGTCGAGCGTTCCGACTTGGGTGTCGAGGATATCTGTGTTGGTCATAAGTGTAGAGAGCGAGCTCTTGAACTTAGACCAGTTAGCCTTGTGACTTTTGTAGAGGAAGGTGGATGAGTTAGTGTGTTGTCTAGTGGTGTTGTATGAGTGAGAGGGGTTGTAGTTGAGTGTATAGTCTATTGCGTTGTGTTGAGATGACGGGCAAGCTTCCATGTTCACCTTCCAGTCAGTGATGTAATTGTGTATGGGATATGTGGCGAGTGTGATGTCTATAATAGAGGAGCGAGTACGTCCGTTGGTAAAGGCCTCGAAGGTGGGAGTAGAGCCGGTGTTGCACACGTAGAGGCCGTATGCGTCGGCCAGCTCCTCTACCCTAACTCCGCGGGCGTTGCGACGGTCGCTACCCCATAGAGGGTTCCATCCGTTGAGATCGCCCCCCAGAATGCATTGCGTGTGCGTGTTGTGTTGTAAAAAGTGTTCGATGAGTGTAAGTGTATCTGAGTGGTCGTGTCGAGGTGGTATGTAGATGGAGGCGATGTGTAGCTGTGAGTGTCCTATCTGCGTCCGAACCACACATAGGTCCGAGGAAGAAAATTCGGTGATGCCGAAGAGTTGGACGTGTGGTTTGGAAATGATGCAGGCTCTGACAGAAGAAGAATTAGTGGGGAATTGAAAAATATAGAGGGGATATCCGTAGGGAAGCTTGACTTCCTTCCTGGAACCCAGGTACGGCTCGGACACAAGGGCGATGGAGTGTGGGCTGTGGATAAAATAATTTAAAAATTCGTGAAGCGATTGGTAAGATCTGTTGAGATTGATTTGGGTGATGCTTAATTTATTGCGCAGATCCATATTCAATATTGTTCTCTGTCTTGGTTCGCATCGCCCTTACGATAGGACACGTGTGAGAGGTGGATGAATGTGTAGTTTCGTGCTTGCTATTTGGGAATCGGGCTTTGTGTCTGGTGCAGTTAAAACATTTGGGTGTTCTGTCCTTGGCTGGGCAATTTTGAGAGAGGTGCCCCTCCTCGGCGCAGTGTGCGCAGCGGTCGGAGGGGTTTTTGCAGTTTTTAGCAGTGTGTCCGAACTGCAGACACTTACGGCACTGTAAAAAGGGAGAGTGCTCCTCGACATGTACTCTGTAAATATCGATTCGCACTCTGCCCATTGCGATGAGGGCACGGAAGGCACCGGGAGAGGTGATGAGAATTGCGTTGTATAGTGACTCATTGCGGTTGTTGCGCTTGAATTTCAGTGTGAGGTGTTGGTTGGTGTCAGTATTTTTAAACTCACCGAGTTCGGGGTTTTGAGCCAAGATGACATCAATGAGCTCTTCGCTGGGTACCTCCTTGGAGATGCCCTTGATGATGACCATAGGTCTAAGTCGGTGAGCGATCTCCGCGGAGACCTTGGAGTTGGGAGCAGTCTTCGTGCGGTTAAGGGTGTCGTCACGCTCCCTTTCGGAGTCGAACTCGACCCTGATGGCTCCTTTGAGTGGGACTACCCTTGCCGGATTGTACCCCAATTCCCTGAAGGGGACAGTCTCCTTGAAGGCAGTGATTGTCTCTTGCGGGTTGGCGTTCTTATTTTTTGTGGTGATCACCAGGGCTGGCCTGGTGGTGGGGGGTGTGGCTACCACGACTTTGGTAGCCGTAGTAGGCTTGGTGGCGGAGCTGGGCGTGGTCTTCGAGACGAGCTTCTTTGTTATGGACGCATAAGAGTCCGTGATTTTCTTAGTTGTCTGCTCGGTATTAGTTTTAAGATTGGTGTCGAGGGAGTCAATTTTGCCCTCGATACGGCTAAGCGCCAGGAGGACGGATTGGCTGGTAGGATCTGTGGGAAGTGTAGAGGGAGCGGGGGTGGGGAGGGCGCATTCGTTAATTCTGCCGTGGATCTTCAGGGCGTCACAGATTTCATCGGCTGCTTTAATGGCAAAGTCCCTGTTGAGTGCCGAGACACTTTTCTGTTTTTCGGTAGGAGTGAGGCACTTTTTAATCACGTCGGCGAGGGTGAGCACCGTTTTCTCAAAAGAGGGGGTGTCAGAGATCTCAGCTGCTCGCACGGGTAGTGTTAGGGGTTCGGATGGGGGTTTAGTTGTTTTCGGCTTGGGTTTGGTGGTAGCGGCGGCCCTGTCAGAAGGACAGGGGGGCGATGGTGGTGGCATGTTTGGAGAGTACTATGAGTTAGTTTGTGAATTTGAGCGGAACAGTAAGGGGAGGGGGGGTTACAATGGGGGGGGTCGGGGGGGGTTGGGGGTTGGTGTTGTGAATCAAGAATGGGGGGGGTGATGTGGCGGAATTTGGGGTGTTAGGATGCCGTTTTCAGCGAAACGGCGCAGGGGAGGGGGGGGAGTGGTAGGGGGGGAGAAGCCCCTCCTACTCTATTATGGATATGCCCGATGTATTTTAGGACAGCACTTCGAGGGAAAAAGTTATTCCCCTCGAAGTGCGAAAATTCTGGAATTTGGAGACTCTGGTGGGGGCTATGGGTGGGTTGCCCAAAAGATCGTTTCAGACCCACTGAGTGAAAATTCGCTCAAAAATGGTCTCCGACGCACCGTTTCGGCGCCACGTGGCCTACCAACTTAATCGGTAATGGCGTCGAAGACCCTTATGAGACGAGAAGTAAGATAACGGAAAGGTTTATGGACGGAATAGGATGGAGCTTTTGGGAGTATGTGCTCTATTAGGTAGAGCACCTATTGAGGTTATAAAAAAGAGGGGGTGTGGGGGCAAGATTAGGAGGAATAAAGAGCGGAAGTGGCGGAAAAAAAGCCAATTTCTGCAAATAGACTTTTAATTGAAAACTAAAAAAGTGAGGGGGGGGGGGGGGTACCTCGTTTTAAAGGGTAAAACGAGGCGGTACAGGAGTAATTATTTCAGAATTTTAGAAGGAAAAATTTTGGGGGTGGGGGGTGAAAAGTCGTTAGGGGTGGAAAAGGGGTGGGTTCTGGGTGGGGTCGGGTAGAAGAAAGAAAATAAGGGACTTAAGCGAAAACCGCTTGAAAATCGGTTGAGTAGATCCGGAGTTATAGAATTAAAATGTTTTTTTGAGATTTAGTTTAATATACTTAAATTATTACGTAATTTGAAAATCGACTTTTTTTCCTTTGGGAAATTCGGGATAAAAAGTGTAGAAAAGTAATAAGGGACGTAAAAAAGGGATGGATATAAAAGGAAATTGAGATTGGACGAGGAATAAAGGAGTTATAAGCAGTTCTATAAATAGATCTTTTAAGAAAACAGTAACAGACTTATTGGTGCAGTCAAATGGTCTTAATGGAAGTATATATCTGAAGAATGACAAGTCCGAAAATTCTGATTTTTGAATTTCACTGTTTATCGTGACACATAAAAGTACTAAAAGTAAAAAAAAACACACTGTCTTCGCTGATAATTTTTTGTAATTAGTCTTTAAAAGTTGATATTCGAATTTTAAAACTCACACTTATGTTGGTATTCACTATATCTTTAAAACTGATTAAGGAAAGTCTGGTTTCTGATTGAATTGGGGTAGTAAGGGTCTCAAGGAGTGTTTTGAGTGGTAGTATGTCACCGTGGCACATGTACTTCCGGAGTTAGCACCAACGGCTACTTCTACCAACTTAAGGAAAATAGTCCAAGAAAAATAGAAAACGTAGAGGGAAAATTTTAAAAGTTTGTAGGCAGTTAGAGAGCACTTAGACGCACCTTATGACACTAAAAAGTTAGTGGGTTGTCGATCTTGTTTTCGCAGCGTTTGCCCTAGAGTGTTGCGAAAAGGGCGTTTTAGCGCGCACTTAAGTTTGTACAGAATTTAAAATATATAATTTGAACAGTTATTATATAGTGTTATATATTGTTTTGAAGGGGAGAACTTAAACAATGCACTGACACAAAAATCTTTCACAGAAGTTAATACTATAGAAAGTTATGAATTTTTTAAACAAACACTATAGATTTTTAAACTGTTTTATATGGGAAAAAACACAAAATTTGCTGTAAAAAATCGAATTTTTCACTTAAAAAGATTTTAAAACCACCAGCGGGTAGCTGGCGGCAGCGCGCAACTTTTAAGACGTAGTACGGAATTTTAAGTCGCAATTTGCCGATTTTGAGGATTTTTCGCGACGGAGCGACGTAGAAATGCTGCGTACGGGGCGAGCGTTCGCTGCAGACTGGTTAGGTTAGGTTAGGTTAGGTTAGGTTAGGTTAGGTTAGGTTAGGTTAGGTTAGGTTAGGTTAGGTTAGGTTAGGTTAGGTTAGGTTAGGTTAGGTTAGGTTAGGTTAGGTTAGGTTAGGTTAGGTTAGGTTAGGTTAGGTTAGGTTAGGTTAGGTTAGGTTAGGTTAGGTTAGGTTAGGTTAGGTTAGGTTAGGTTAGGTTAGGTTAGGTTAGGTTAGGTTAGGTTAGGTTAGGTTAGGTTAGGTTAGGTTAGGTTAGGTTAGGTTAGGTTAGGTTAGGTTAGGTTAGGTTAGGTTAGGTTAGGTTAGGTTAGGTTAGGTTAGGTTAGGTTAGGTTAGGTTAGGTTAGGTTAGGTTAGGTTAGGTTAGGTTAGGTTAGGTTAGGTTAGGTTAGGTTAGGTTAGGTTAGGTTAGGTTAGGTTAGGTTAGGTTAGGTTAGGTTAGGTTAGGTTAGGTTAGGTTAGGTTAGGTTAGGTTAGGTTAGGTTAGGTTAGGTTAGGTTAGGTTAGGTTAGGTTAGGTTAGGTTAGGTTAGGTTAGGTTAGGTTAGGTTAGGTTAGGTTAGGTTAGGTTAGGTTAGGTTAGGTTA